>NW_022111320.1:23180010-23181755 GCF_000313985.2 Echinops telfairi
CAATGCTACCAGGACTCCTTCAGAACACCTGAGTGGCTAACTCATCTCCTACCTCTGGGGTCCCATGACACTCGGCTGGTTAATTTCTGGATATCTCAGATAGTATTTGCCTGACATTCAATTAGCTTTCCATGTCACCTGAAAATGGGCTTACATGTTGCCTTGATAATTAGCTCACCTCAAGTAGTAAAAAGCATAAGTTAAATGAAATCGATAAAGAAGGACCTACACAGAATTTGTAATGTATTCAATTATTAACAACCAATAGGGAGATCAGCAGATCAGCCCTTCTTATCCCTGCTTTTTACTTTTATTACTGGTTGGGTGTTTTGTGCTTGCCAGAGCTTCTAACAAATAAATAAAATAATAAATATATTCATTCAATTCAATGCAGTTTACTTCAGTTTACCTAGCGTATTATTGAAGTAGATGCTTTGGATATACTGAAATGAACTGTTACAAACTTTCCTTCAAAGGTTCTCCAAAGGAACAGGGTGACTGCAGGGGTTGGTGAGGAGCAAGGAAGGTTGATGTTATGTTCACAGACTTCCCCGTGAAGTTAAGGGGGTATGCTCAGTTTACCAATGACATAGAGGGGAAGGAGCTGTAGGGTCTTGTTGCACCAAGTGCAGTTATGCTCAGCAGCAGCATCACCACCTGAAAACATGCTAGAGTTAGTCATCTGGATCTCTACCCTACATGTTTCTTGAGCAAATTATCAGAGATAATTTGATTATACGAAGAATTGGATTATATGAAGAAGAAGGTGGCATCAGATTGGAGGAAGGCTCATTAACAGCCTGAAATATACCGATGACTGACACCACCTTGAGTGCTGAAACTGAGGAGAACTGGAAGCACTTGCTGATGAAGATCAAGGATTGTAGCTGTCAGTATGGAATACAACTCAATGTAAGGAAGACCCATATCCTCACAACTGACCAATAGGCAACATCATGATACATGGAGACAAGGTTAACATTGCCAAGGATTGTGTCTTACTTGGACCCACAATCTATGCTCATGAAAGCAGCAGTCGAGAGATCAAAAGAAGAATTGATACATTAGAATTGTGGTGTTGGAGGAGAATATTTAATGTATCCTGTTGAAAGTACTGCTAAAAGGACAGACTGATCTCTGTTGGAAGAAGTAAGATCAGAGTATTCCTTAGAGGCAAGGATGGCAAGACTTGGTCTAACTTACTTGGGCATATTGTCTGAAGAGATCAGCCTCTAAAGAAATACATCATGTTTGGTAAAGTGAAATTGCAGCAAAAAAGAGGAAGGACCATGGCAAGGTATATTGACACAGTGGCTGCCTCAATATACTGAGGCATAGAGACAATTGTGAAGATTGTGCAGGACCGTGTCGTGCCTCATTCTGTTGGGCATAGGGTCTCTGTGGATTGGAGTCAGCAACAACCCTGGATGTAGTGAGCCCTGTGGGTTAGGTGCTGGACTGCTAACCACAACTAACCTACTGGTAGGTTTGGTAACCACTTCCAGCTGGTAGTGGTTTGTACCTATCGGCCACTCCAAGTAAGAATGATGAGATTGGCTGCGCCTGTAAAGGTGTACCATTTCCGAAACGCTACCTGGGGTTGCTATGAATCAGAAACGATTTTATGCTCGTGGGATTTTTTGAATGTGCTTGATTACTACCTCAGACTTAGTGTCATGGAGTTGCTCAACAACGTTTGTTTCATTCAGCACATTGCAAACCTAAAGATGCTACTGCCGTCAAGT
>NW_022111320.1:23183630-23189108 GCF_000313985.2 Echinops telfairi
TATTTCAATTCTCTTTATTCGAAGACAAGGATCTCTGGGAAATGTGTGAGCGTCATCTGGGAGTGCACTTGTCAGATCTCGGATGCATGTAACAGCAGTAAAGTTCAGCTACCAATATAGGCCAATTAAGCATAGACACATTCTAAACACAAATGCAACTTTTTGCTTTCTACGGCTCATGCAAACTACAGGTAGCAAACCCCTCTTAAAGCCCTCATAGTGCTTGTGTAAAAGTCACCCCGAACTTTGTTGGATGTTTTTCCAAACAACACCTTTTCAGGAAACAAGTGATTTCTGTTATTAATGCCTAACACATTCTAAAAGCTCCAACTCCCATGTATGCAGCAAAAGTCGAAGTGATGTATTTCTCATTTTCCTCCTCAAAAGAACAGAAGCTATTCCATACAAATAACATAGACAACAACAAAACTACCTAGAAGCCCTACCTCTAGTGGTGGGGGTGCGGGTGGGGGGAGTGGCGCGGGGGGAGTGGGGGTGGGGAAGCAATGAAAATCAAAATCAAAACAAATTCAATTATATGCATGGAAACTAACTTTTGGCCTCTGACAAGACAGCATATTTACTGGAAACATAAAGATTGCCATGTTTAGAATGCAGCCCCATGATTCCTCAGACATATTCTCACCAAGGCTTTTCTGTGAACAAAATGTATAAAAGTTTCTCTGAGAAATCTACTGGCCAAATGCGTATGGCGCGTGTAAGCTGTGATTTACTCAGACTATAAACTCAGAGTCCAATGAGGACCCAGACTGCCAGCTGGAGTGACCACTGTTGTAAGGACCATTTGAGCTGTGACTTGTCTCTGATCCAGGCTGTTAGACACTTCCTGGCTGCACACCCAGGACTCATGCCCCTGCTGGGTCTGGGAATACAGGCTGGAACACCAGCTGCCACCCTGACTTGAAAGACCACTCTAGATACCAACCCCACAACACACGCAGAAATACACACACAGCCGGATTACATCAGGGACCTCAAGCTTGTCTTGTTGGCTCTGCAGATATGGCGGGAGCCTATATGCTAACCCTCCTGTCCCAGATGGACCTGGATTTGTCCCCTCACAGTTTCAGACTGAGCTATCTTTTCTGGCCCTGGTCCTTTCTTTTGCCACCAGGACAATAGATTCAAGTTTAAAATATGGCAAAGAGTCCACGTCTAGAGGAAAGTCCTTCTTAAGGAAACACGGGGCAGTCACTGGAAAATGGGATGGAATTTGTTCTCTTGATCAGCACAGTGTTTGCGACAGTGGCATTGTGATAGGTAGGTTTATTGTGCCAACATGGCCAATGAACACCTGTGGGATTAATTGAAGGGTGGAGGGAGTAATGGCTCAGCGAGCCCTGCCTTTCTGATTTCTTGCTCTTTGGGACACCTTACCCATGGTCTGTGTCGTTGTAGTTTGACGTTCCTTCAAGACCTGCTTCAGCTTGTTACTGGAGTATACATCGCTTGAGCTGGGGACTGTCGGACCCTGTCATCTGACTGACTGTTGGTGACCTGCCTTGGTGTTCGCTGGCTGTGGCCGGATAGCCTGAAGAGCACTTAGCTGTGTGCTTACTTGATTTGCACCCGGCAGCCCTCAAGACTTGAAGGACTGCCAGTATATTAGCTGTCTCACGGAAGTGAGTTGCACTGAGCCATTTGTACTGCTTTGTAGCTGCATTAACTGTTTATTTCTTATGTTATCTATCTATATAATATATATAAAACCATGAGTGTCCTGGTTGTGTGTCTCTAGAGAAC
Organism: Echinops telfairi; assembly: GCF_000313985.2. Taxonomy (NCBI): domain Eukaryota; kingdom Metazoa; phylum Chordata; class Mammalia; order Afrosoricida; family Tenrecidae; genus Echinops; species Echinops telfairi. The sequence continues at coordinate 23,185,395 of NW_022111320.1, forward strand.
CCTGTCTAACAGAGGCATAAAACATAAGAGCCAGTGTTGGGCCAGGGCTGGACTGGGAGGTTCTGCATTTTGTTGTCTGTAGAGTGATTCCATGGAACCTGAGAACAATGATCTTAATCAAATTCTTATAACTCCCAGACATTGGCAAATGAAGCTCTATACCCTGGTGGAAGAATCAATATCCATCTGTATGTGTAGCAGCACTGTTTGTCTCAATTGCCTTGGCCCTTGAGAAAGTGGGAAACCATAATTTCCATAAAGGCCTAACCATAGAGTGGGGGAATCTGCTCGGAGAGAGATGTATGACAATCATAAAGAGAGTTGTTCTAGTTATAACTCTTTCTTGCATTTCTGAAATGTGCCTCTGGGGTGGGATTGAGTACGAGCACATCCCTAAAGACTGATGGATCTAAGATCTGGTGCTGGTCTGACAGCTTCAAGAAAACGACACCTACCGGTTCAGTGTGTTTTGAGCTTCTTCGGGCATGACTTTGTACAATGACTCCGAGAGGGTAAGAGAGGGTGTCACTAGTACAAGAGATGAAGGCAATGTTGTTTGGAGTTAACAGACCTGGGATTCAAGTTCGCATCTGCTTGGTGACCTAGGGATAAATACCTCAGGGTTTTGTGTTTCATTCCCTTAATCTACAAAATGGATATAAACCCTGTCTTTGGGGCAACAGTCAGCACTACAGGAGAGCACACTAATCCGGGCACTTGTGGTAGTGGTTAGGGATTATGTCAACTAGACACTTCTGGGTAAAGATAGGCAAAGCCCAACCTGTCAATTGGGTTACAGCCCAATGGTACCACTTGGTGTCATAATCTTTTCAAATAAGAGAGAGAGGCCAAGAAGGATCATATCCTCTTTGGCCCTTCACCTTTTGCCAGAGCTGGATCTTCTCTCTCTCTGGTTCTGTGATCTCTTGTTATGACCCTTGCTGATCCCAGGAGCTGTCCACTGACTGCCAATGGAGGATTTATTAGGCCAACTTTAGACCTCTACATCTACCAACCTGTGCCCTCTGCATCTCTGCTTCCTCAGCCTGCCCTTTAATCATCAGCTTCCTCGAGTTAGGAGAAGCCTGACTCAAACCAGAGTGGACTTAACTATTTCTACAATTGTGTAAGCCATTTCACAATATAAATCTCTTTCTGAAATGAGCTAATTCTAGGAACCCAAGAGGAAAGCGAATTTTGAGAATGATGAGGGCAACAAATGTTTAAGTGTGCTTACACAATTGATCTATGTATTGTGATGAATTGTATGAGCCCCAATAAAATGATTTTTAAAAATCTCTTTCTGTATACAAAACATAAAAGGATCACTGATTTTGCTTCTCTAGAAACTCAACTAACAAGGCACTCTAACAAATGTGAAGTATAAAATTTTTGGTAGTTTGGACTATAGTGTATGAAACTATTTTCTGTGGCAAAAATAGCCCAGTCCTCCTTCCCCAGAGCAGAGAACTGGAATTGGAATTAGCCAATGGAACCATGATTAATCAGAGGCTTCAATCTGATTGATGAGAGTGTAAATCATGAAAATTAATGGCCTGTGCTTGACCTTATGATGACCGTCTATACCCTGCAGTACAAATTGACCATGACATAGATGAGCACAATTGACCAAAAGAGAAATAAAGATGAGTCAGCCATCTTATGTAACAGTAAAATGGAAGAGTCTTATCTAAGAGCAAAACATCAGCATTTCCTTACTGCAGGGTTGACATGCACACTTATGTAATATCTGTAGGCCCATGGATACATTTTATAAAATATGGCTCTTATATATGATGTTTATATTAATTGAATAATCTCGGGAGAAGGACATCATTCTTGGTAAAGTAGAGGTTCAATGAAAAAGAGGAAAGCTCTCGACAAGGTACAATCAGACACTGGCTACGTCAATGGTTCAAACATAGGAACAATTATGAGGATGATGCAGGAACATACAGCGTTTCTTTCTGTTGTGTTAGGGTCGCTATGAGTAGAGACCCGTTTGAAGGCAACTAACAACAACATCATCTGAAGTAATAAATAATTATAAATAATACAAAAGTGGGAGTAGGAAATAGTCTATGTGTTAATCAATTCATGTATTTTTCCTTCTTAATCTTTATTACAACTTGACAAAGAGAGTATCATTGTCTCCATTTTACAGATGACAAAAATGAGATAAGAAGCAATGTTACTATGTTTAAAGTAGAAAGAGGAGCGCTGCCATAAGAGAGAAATGATTCAAGAAGTCCAGGAAGGAAAAAGTGTGTCTGGAGACTGATTATGGAAGAAATTATGTTTGACATAATTGAATTATGCAATGATATGACATATGTATTCATTTCTAAGTTACAGAATTTTTTTTTAAAAAGCATAAATCCAGAAATGAATTCTGGGCTCACACTAAATCCTAAATCAAATTTAAGAATATTTAGTTCTTGTACCACGTCCTGCTTGATACGCAACTTCATGAAAAGGTCACTGAAGATGAGGGTGCTCCAGCAAAGTGTGGTGAAGCAAGCAAATGGTGGCCTCTCTCCATCAGAATAGTGTCTGGGGCCTTAAAGGCTTGTAATCAAACAAGCAGCCATCTAAGTGAGGAGCCAACCAACTCCACGCAGAAGAAACAAACCAGCTTGTGATCCAAAGACGACAGCTACAAAACTGTAATACGGTGAAGAGAAAAGCATCAGAGCTAAAATTAGGAACACCCAATTTGGAGAAGGCTCTGGAGGACAGTGGGAGCCCCAAGCCCATCTGCAGAGGATCTAAGACTGACCTGCTGGCGGATTCTCTCTAGCCACAGGCAAGAGTCTGAACCGGATTGAACTCGGTACCAGGCCGGTTGTCCTCCCCATAGACACACCATGAATTAGTGCTGGGGGCAAGTACCTCTTAGATGTCCCATCACAGAAATTTCTTCCCGGGCTTTTTGAACATTGATGGGAGTCTTCTGCCTCTTACACATCATTTACATTTTTCCTTTATTTATACTAATATGCTCTTATCCTTACCACCTCAGTGTGATTTGTGTTGCACTGTTTCTGTTGGGTTTCCCAGCTGTAAAGCACAGGAGGAATGGAACTACGATGATAATTAATAACTGTTACAAGGTGTCTTAGGGGATGCAGGAGTGGGGGATGGGTGAAAGGGAGCCAAGGAGGATGTCTATTTTGGGGGTGAACACTGAGGGCAGGAGAGAGGGGGAGCACTAGAGCTGGCAGTAACTGCATAGCTCCGTTGGAAGGCGATGTGACCATGGTGGGGGAAGCAGGGGAGATTCAAAGATAGATGCGGTGGTGATTGTACAATTCCCTTTGATGTGAATGAACGACTGAATTCTTGAATTGTTCGATAAGTGAATTTACGGGCCAATGATCCAAAGGGCTTCCAGTGAAGCCTTGCGTTAGTAACATAATCATGGTTGTCAACATCATTTTCATAGTCACAATTTAAGTACCAAACAGACACATACAAATAGCAAAGATGGAGAGTTAAAATGATTTTCGCTGTTAGTCACCTTTCGGTCAGTCTCAATGCACAGCTGTGGGAAGGACCCCAGCCTGCTGCTGTTCTGTGCTGTGCAGTCAGTGCTCACAGAGAGTCTGCTTACACTGCTTGCTCTTGCATCACCCTCACAGTTATAAAATTGGAGAGCACTGTTGCTTCCACTGTGTCGATGCACCTTCTTGAGGATCTCCCTGCGTAGGTGAC
>NW_022111320.1:23189458-23190626 GCF_000313985.2 Echinops telfairi
CCATGCATTCGATCTGCTTGAAAACACCAGGGCTTGAGTCAGGGGCATCTTAGTCTTCAAAGTGGAGTTTCACTCCCCACCTTCAGCTCTGTAAGGAGGAAATATGAGACTACGTATGCCCTTAAAAATTAAGTTTAAGAATCACTATGTAGGGTCACAATGAGTCATCATAGACTTGACGGTAATGGGAAATAAAAACAGGAGAAATTAAATTTCTCTGAATTTAGAGACATCTTCTTAGAAATGATGTCACTTGAGCAATACCTTGAAGAGAACAGACACTTGGGTGGTTTGGGAGCCATCAGCAAGATGAGACATATCCTTTAACTCCGAACGAAGGAACCCATCCAAAGGCCTCAGGACCAGGAGGACTAGGTGACTGTGTAGGCTCTGTCAGCAAAGGTATGAGAGGACTACCTTCCCCAGGAACTCAGCCTTGGAGCCCAACAAGTCCTGCCTGCACAAAGAGTGTGTTATCTTGCAACCTCTCAGAGCACTTGCTTAACTGCCATAGCCTGGCCGTGGGACACGAAAGAGCCTCAGAGGTATCCCTTGGTGCTGGCTTTGAGGAAAGCAGTACAGGGATACCTTGGATATTTTGTGGGTTTCATTTCAGACTACCACAATAGAGTGAATATCAAAATAAAGTGAGTGACATTATTTGAGGAGTTTTATATATGTGTCAAAGTTATGCATACACTGGACTATAATCTATAAAATATCTTATAGCATTATAAAAGTATGTCATTGGGCAAATCTACACAAGATCTCTAAATGCTTAAAGAGAAAAGATGTCATTTTGAGAACCAAAGTATATCTCATGCAAGCCATAGTATTTCCACTGGCCTCATAAGCATGTGAACGCAGGGAAGTGAATAGGGAAGCCTGAAGAACAATTGATACATTTGAATTATGGTAGTGTCAAAGAATATTGAAAATACCATGGACTGCCAGAAGAACAAATAAACCGCTGTTCAGAGAGTGCAGCTAGAATTTGTCTTACAATTCAGGAGACAGCCAATGAGGTGCATTGACGTTGTGGCTTCAACAACGGACTTAGGCCTAACAATTTCCAGCATAATACAAGACCAGACCCTGTTTCATGCTGTTGTAAACAGGGTCTCCAATCAACAACACAGATCAAATAAAGTTTGAATTATTTGTGAGA
>NW_022111320.1:23193073-23195592 GCF_000313985.2 Echinops telfairi
GGAACTGTATGAAAGGGTCGTGGCATTAGGAAGGGTAAGAACCCCTGCACTGGAGGCTCACGGTCCGACTGGGAGAACAATCCTTCCTGCTTCTCATTCCTTCCGTTCACGGGACCTGAGTTCGTCAGTGTAATCACAGCAGGATCTTTGAGGTCAGGCAGAGTCTTTGGCAGAGAGCGGAACATGTTGCTCATAGGGTTTGGATATATAATAGCCAGGCTGTTGTTTAATAAGAACCTCATTAACTGCATTAAATCACGTACAAAAGGGGAGACAGCCCTGTTGTGGCTATCACGTGAGTTTGTGCCACTGAGGAGGGCTTCCTGATTGTGCAAGTACCTAAAGAGGTGCACTGTCTCCTCTTTTCTGACTTCTCACCGCCCCGCCCCCTCCCCCCAGCACAGTGTTTGCGTCCCTAAAAGTAACTACAGACACCAGAGGAGTGTCAATTATTGTAGTAATTGAGTCAAATCACAATTTTTCACCATAATAGTGATGGTTTGTCCCATAATGTATTGTAATCCTTAAATTACTCCGGACTTAATGTTGTAAATTAAACAAATGCCTTAAACTCCACACCCTACTTCTCTCTTTTATTACTTTATTTCACAAAATACAAAGTGTATGGGAAGGCAAACTTCTGTAATGGAAACGTCTGAAAAATTGAATTGTATCATCTTGGTCATGTTACTGTATTTAAATGTAGATGGGCTAATTTCCTTCCCTGCCAAGCATGAATAATATGCCTATGCCTTAAGTCAAGGGTTTCTAATGAATGATATAAGATAGAGCATCTGGACATGCACATCTCTAACAAGTAAAGCACCAAAGAAATGTAAAACATACTTAGGAGGAAAACACACAAACTATAAAGATAACATGTTATATTCAAAAGATTATATTTTAAAGGGCACTGAGAAACAGCAAGTGTGATAGGTAGGCTTATTTGGCCAACCTGGCTAATTAGGAGCATGTGGGATCAATAAGGTAGCAGTTTGATTAGAGGCTTCAGGAAGCCCCACCCCTCTCACTTTTGCTCTCTGGTGATTAGCTAATTCTCTTTCTCAACGTGTGAGCTACACTACGTGTAGGACACCCAAGCCATGGATCATGTCACTAGGGCTTGAGGTTCTTTGAGACCTGCTTCACCACCCTGCTGGCGAATGCACTCCTGGAGCTTGAGACAGTCGGATCCTGTCATCTTGCATTGCATGAGTTCAATACCCCATCCAGCCTGCTTCCCTGAGTTCCTGAGCTGCTGACTATTGGTGACACACCCTGTTACCTGTGGCCAGACTGCCTGCATGGTCCTAGGGAATACTCAGCTGTCTGCTTCCTTGACCTTGGACCCAGCAGCCCTCATGAGTTGAAGGATTTTCAGCATATTAACTGTTCCACAGAAGCGAGTTGAACTGAGCCTTCTATACTGCCATGTGGACTAATTACCTGTTATATTCCTTCATGCTGTATCTATCTATACAAAATCTTAAGTGTCCCAGTTTCGTTTCTCTAGAGAATCCTGACTAACACAGCAAGGATTCATGTTAAACATGGTGCATGAGTCACATGTGCTTATCTATTCTTTGAGCAATAGACTCTAATTTAATGATAGTAGAGAATTTAGCAGAGTGTTTCCAGAAGGTGAAAGAGAAATGGCAAAACAAACAGGGAAAAAAACCCATGGTGGATAAGAAATTTCAAAAACTTTGAAGTTGGAATGGAAATATAATAAATCCCCAGGTTAAGAATGTTTGACTTGTGGGGGGGAATAAAGAATGTTTGCTTACTGACAACTTGTACTTAAGAACAGATCAAAAAGCATATTATATTCAAATGTTAAGTTAAATACAAAGGTTCACAATAATGAATGTAGGCACCAGTTTGCAATGGTCATAAAAACATTGTGTAGCTTCAGTGGCTCATTGGTTCAAAGAACGGAAATGCCAGTCATCTTTTGAAGTTGAATCATATTGCTTTTAACACTTACATTGCATATAACTATGTATTTGGTTTAAAATTTCATATTTACCCTTGAAATCGTGCCTCCAAAGTTTAAATCGGATGCAAGTTCTGGTGAGGTATCAATGAAGGGGAAAAGGATCATAATTGAAACAATAAAGCAAGCAGAAAGAGGTGGCATGCCATCAGTCATTGGAAAACTGTTAGGCTATACTCAGTCAATGATTGGAATAATTTTAAAGTATAAAATGAGAATAATGAAGCATAAGAAAGTCTCTGACTGATGAAAGGTACAATTATTATTAAGCATCACAATGGTTTAATTATTGAAATGCAAAGGTTATTGATAATTTCGTTAGACAATCATGATCAGTGTAATATCCCCTGCTAGGCTTGAGGCCTTTACAGTGATTTAAAAACAACATGTGCAGCAAGTGAAGGTGTTTGCAGTGAAGAAGTTGTGCTGAGTAGGGATTGGTTCAATCATTTCAAAGTGAGGGCAAATTTGCATAATATTAAAGTACAAAGTGAAGCAATAAGCATCAGTGTAAGTGTTGAGA
>NW_022111320.1:23197297-23199000 GCF_000313985.2 Echinops telfairi
CTAATTCCAGGAACCCAAGAGGAAAGTGAATTTTGAGAATGATGAGGGCACCAAATGTATAAGTGTGCTTTACACAATTGATGTATGTATGGATTGTGATGAATTGTATGAGCCCCAATAAAATGATTTTTTTAAATTGTCACCTGGGATGATTGATTCTCAAACAATTGTGTTCCTGCAGTTGAACATTACTGCTTGTTGAAGAAAATTATTTTTAAGGTTCACTTTGTGCAGAAAAACACACTTGGACATTTAAGCACATTAGTTGACCTCAATGTAAAGGTTACATTTTATGCTCAAACACCACATTGCTACCCCCAGCCAATGGATCAGAGACTCATAACGTAACATAAAATGAAAATACAACTCAAATCCATAGAATCAAATCCAACTCATGGCAATCCCATAGCAGTACTGTTCTGTATTTTTCAGAAACTGTAAATCTTTATGGATGCAGATAACCTTAATTTTCTCTATGACATATTTTTACTGATGTCTCACTACAATTAATTATCAATATCAACCCCAACTTACCTGGTGATGGTAATAGCTGGTGGGTTCAAACTATGAATCTTTCATTTTTCAGCCTTGTTCTGAACCCATTGAGTCACTAAGGGGGGTTGTCTCTTTTAAAACCTCCGACTTATGGCAGACATTCTCACAAGCTTTGAGGGCTACTCAAGATGCCATGATGTGCATAAAGGAGTTTTGGAGAAATTATGACTTCTATGAGGCTGTCGGAAATTTTGCGGATGGTTGGAACAAAGTGAAACAAGCAAATAAAATGAGTTTGGGATGAATTGAGACCCCAATTTACAGAGGTCCAGTTCATAGCGACACTGTAACCAGGTAAGTTGCAGTGAATATTGATAATTAATTGCAGTGAGACATCAGTAAAAAAATATGTCATAGAGCTCTTGGTTTCCCATATTGATGAACTAGCCCATGAAAACCTTATGAGGTGTGACCAGCTGATGATAGAATTTGGAAAGACTAGGATCTAAAAACTGCAGAATGGAAAAGAATTAGTTAAAGCCTTGTTTCTCCCAAAGCAAATTTAGAGAAGCAAGATGCTAATACAGAGACATCCCCACAATTTCTTGTACAGTTACTGAGGGCCTCTGCTGCACCCTGACCTCAGTCACCATTTCAGCCAACAGAAACTACTTCTGCATCAGTTATTGCGGTTTGCTTGGTTGGTTTTGCCTTGCTGTTATTTGCCTGCTTTTTTGTTTTCTATCTATATGGTTTTCTTTTTGCTGTTGTCTATTTTTTATTTCCAGTCCCACCTGAAGTGAGACAACAACCATGCCCCCATGACCCAGCCACAGCTGTACCACATCACATGCAGCTGCACCGACTGGACCACGGCCAGTATTAGCTCGTGGTAACCAGCTCATCTATACCATCCAACGTCAATCAAGTCCACCCTCATCCAAGCTACAAGAACACCCCGCAGAGAGCCGTGTATGTCCTCGCACTCTCTCCCACACTTGACCACACACAAGTGGAATTCCCATGCTTCTTAATGTTATCCATATGTTATGATCCACAAAGTCAGATGCCTTTGACAAAACAATAAAGCACAGATAACCATCTTTTTAGTATTCTGTTTTCAGCGAAGATCCACCTGATAATAACAATTATAACCCTCATTCCACCTCCTCTTCAGAATCCAGCTTGGATTTCTGGCATTTTTTGTT
>NW_022111320.1:23200143-23202357 GCF_000313985.2 Echinops telfairi
ACAGAAAACATGACTTCTATAGAAATAATAACATGGAAAATGTGATTGGGAGGATGAGGGAGACAAGTTGAAATAAAGATAAGTAAAGACAAGATAATACATTCCTCTCTATCATAGCAAGAAGACTCTAAGGCTAACCAGTTAACGTCTACACTTGATTAAGTCTAACCTTCATGAAAAACCAAACAATATTACTATATATTCAGAAATATGAAGATAACTATCTGGGAATACTATAAAAAGAGTTGAAAATGGTTTCCTTTGGAGAACAAGATTGAAGAAAGGACAGAGATGTAGTTCCACTGTAAGGTGCAACTTGAATTGGTAACTACTCACATGTAAAATGTAATGAGGACAAAAACAAACAAAAAAGTGAGCAGTTTAATCAGAATTAGGTTTAATTGATGGCTTGCCCAGCAGTTGTGACCTAGGAGATGTTAGTTAACTTCAAAGTGCTCCAGTGTTATCACTTATGAAATACAGATTATAGTAGTAACTGCCTCATAAAATGGTGATGAAGACAATCTGTTAAAAACTGTAAAATGGATAGCCTGATATCTGGTATTCTGTTAGTGCTGAAATGAAAATAAATGATCATTAATTACCCTTCTTCGTACATACCCATCCTCTTTACTTTAAGAGCTTAAATTGGACAACAGAAGATTAATCAAGTTCATAGTTAACACAACCTAGTAACTACCTATCCCAATTGACTCACCACTGGTAAATAGACAATGGTTTTACCTTATATGCTTAGCTGTTTGCTATTTTAGCTTAATACAAGAGAAAGAAACAGTAACAAAGGAAGGAACAGGAAGAAAATGCTAAACATCCAGCATCTTCCACAAGTTATAAATTATCTCACAAAGAATAGACTTTTCCAAAGGTCAGGGCTATAACATACACTCTGTCAGCAAATTCCAGAATGCGAAAGTTTCATTAGCTATTACCTTTGCTATTTCTTAAAAGAAATACATTAAAATAACTGAACAGAGTAAAGAAGTGGCTTAATATTTAGTAACATAACATCTTCATTTCTAGGACAATGGGCTCACTGTAATTATCGCAAAGTACGTTGGTCTTTCTTAGCCCCGGCAGGAATAAAATGGAAGAGTCCTAAGAAATTCTATTATAATGAGAAAAGTTAAGAGTGCATTTATGCTGCCCACATTCTAGGCATCCTCTATATATTTTGGCTCAGTTTAAGCCGTGTCAGACTCCTAACATCGCCTGGCACAGACCCCCTACAACCCCGGGAGGAGACTCAGGGGAAAGCTTCCTGCTGTCATAGGATGCCTGATCAGGATCCTATTTTACACTGAATGACAGCCTGAGACTAGGAGGAGGTCCCCAGAGAAAGCTGCTATGTTTGTCTCTGCTGCAAACACGTCTCCTTTTCTTCGCAGCTCACACAACAGATCATTTGTGATTTCTCTACTTTTGAATCCACCAAAGTTTTCTCTGGCATGGGAGAGAAATGTTTGAAGTTGCCGGTTTTCCATCATTGCTGCTTCCATAGGCCCTATTTAGGGTCTCTCTCTAACGTGTCCTAAAGCATCGAGCTGCTACCTGCAAGGTTGGCAATTCAACCCTCTCAGCTCTTTGAGGAAGGTGAGGAAGATGAGACTGCCCTAATAAAGACACACAGCCTCAGAACCCTCGAAAGGGTGACTTTCCGCGAGAGTCAACGTGATGACGTGAGTGGGCGGGGTTTAATGCTGGTGAAAAGTCCTGCCCCGTGTTAGAAACAACTCCTCCAGCCACTGTCCCAACCTGAAGAGAGCGGCTTCTGAAATTTGCAAAGCAGTCAAGCTTGAAAAGTCCCAGAAACTTTCTTTGGAATACTCAAACACAGCCCCCTCCATCCCCTGTCTTTCCCTGTGAAGTCTATGGCACCATCAACCCCCAGGGAATGAGGGCACTTCGGTTATTTTTAACTTTGCTCAAAGCAAGATGTTGCAGTATCCTCAAGAGAGACTCAGGTTTCCGTAAGCAGCTGGTCTATTTTGCAGGAGTATTCACACTATTATTTACAAGAGTGAATCAAGGCAAGGGTCTTTTTTAAAGGAGCAATGACCAACACTCCCATCCCGCCCACTGACCCAAATTGAAGTTTTATGACCTGAGATTTTTTAAAGCCAAGCATGAGATAAGTATATACATGTGTAACATGTACAAATCATATTATGGACATTTTTTTTCTGTACAGACTTC
>NW_022111320.1:23202908-23206505 GCF_000313985.2 Echinops telfairi
TGTATAAGCTCTTTCTTATACACATATGAGTGTCTATGAATTTGTTTCTCTGGACTAACACACTTAGTAAATACTTAATACACACCAAGTTCTTGGTTTAAATTCCCATAACAACACTATACGTTTGTGACATTTTTATTTCTATTTTTGAGAGAGATTAACATGTCCAAGACAATATGGTTTACATATGCACAAGCATTCGTGCACATGCACACACATACACACACACACACACAAGTCTGACACCAAAGTTTAGTGCCTTTTCCTCTCACTGGCTTCTGGAGGCCCGCTTTGTGCCAAGTCCTCCACCTATCACAATAGACTAGAGCGAGGCAAGTGAGGTCCCTCTGATGCAAACTTTAAGGAGCCACTCACTTGGGTTTCTGCTGGTATTGTATCTGCACTTGTTGGACCCTGAGAGTGAATGTTTCCCGAAATTGCACGCAATGCTTCGTTGACTTCTGTCTGGTTTTAGCCATGCAGTTCATGTCCCAGAGGAACTGTGAAGAAAGACCCAGCTTTGGCCATCACTCTAATAGAGGAAATAGGAGAGGAAACCACAGTTATGAAATAGTGCATGGATTACTGTGTTAGAAATTTGCAGTGGGGCAAATACAATTCGTTTCATGCTTGAAAATCTTCCCATAACCCCTCGAGACCTTCATGTGCTCTTTCAAGGCCATGTGCATTTTATCCCATTTTCACCAATGCTAAAGACAGGCATGGAGGGCTGTAATGTAGTAGCAGCTTCACACACTGCCTAACTTCAGGTGAGGGAGAGAACAACCATTAGGAGTAGCCTAAAGTGGATTCCTGTGAGACATACCTTTCCACTAATTCCAACAGCAGCTACCTGCCCAAGAGCACTCTCTACTTCTCTCTTTGGTTTGATAAACTGTTGTAATGACCATTCAGAATTCACAGACCACACGCACAATTGTGAGGTCTATTAGAGAAGTAACTGGGTACAATTCTGGATCAGGATCACCTTGGATTTAGCAGGAACACTTCAGAAGACAGTTCTTCAAAGAAAACAGCTTACAAGCAAGACAGAACTCACCTTCTTCTCAACCATGACTACAGGAAGACCTTGCTCTTGGCCTCTTCTGCTGAATTCCATATGAGCCTATTGACATTGAACCAGGTTAGGCCTTTCCTCTGTCCTTCTCAACCAAATGGTACAAATACTTAGCTCTTCAATATAGTGCCTGGAAATGCCCATTCCCCCAACAAGCTTTCTGACTTAAAGGCACTTAGCTCTTGCTGCATGGCTCAGAAAGTAGCACCAGAGCTGTGTAGTGCCTGTCTCCTGGTACCCACCACTGTACTAACATTGAGTCTCTTGATATCGCCTGAAGGCTCATGGGTTTAGGAGGTTTTCAGCACAGGGACTCCAGGTCCGAAGATTCCACTCCACTCCAGGCTCTTCTTAATGGTGGCACGTTCTTCCTTAACTTCTGTGGAATTGTCTCTTTTGTAAGTCTGCTTTTCTACCAAGACCACCACTGACCAGTATAATAAATAGAGCATAATCACCTTACTTGTCTAATAATCTAGCTAACTCCTATAAGTGGTTTGTCAGGTAAACATTGGACTGCTAACCACAGGTTGGTGGTACAAACCCACCAACCACTCCAGGAGAGAATGATGGGGTTTTCTACTCCTGTAAAGATTTTCGGTTTAAGAAACCCTATATTGAGTCACTATTAGTCAGAATAGACTTGAAGGCAGTAGTTTGGGGTTTTTTTCATTTTTTTTTTATTTGTGTCGTAAATTGTCCAATCCATTTGCAAGATCATGGCCTAGCAAAGCCCCTTGGCAAAATTACAAAGGACCAGAAAGGCCTACCATGACATGAAACACTATTTTTAATTGTAATTTATATCAGAGGCAGATTCAGTAGTAAATGAAAAACAGCAACAACAAAAAGTCCTATTTTCAGGGCTAAGATAATACGTTTGTGTTTTTAAAAACCACTCTCTCTTCCTCTGCTCATCTCTCCCTCATCCCCCTTTCCCTTTGCGTCCTTCTCTGGCTTTTCTCGCTCGCCAGCAGAGAGCTGTGGGGTCTATTTTGTCATGGGTCCATGACTTAAGCTTTCAATTACTCTGTTGAAATCCTAGCCAGCTGGAAGCCTCTCTCTCCTGATTTTGAAGTTGTACTTCGCAGTTATTCAACACATCAACAATTACAGAAACAATTCAAAGTTGAATTTCATCCAGCTTTAACCCAGAAGACACCTTAGGTGGCATGAAAGAAATTAAACTGTCAGATTGCTTGTGCCTGGGTCACGCCAACTTCCAAATGGTCAAATCGCTAAAGTTAGATGCCAAAAGTAAAGTAAACAACATAGAGCATGGAAATGTATAATAAACTGATTGAGAGTTAAAGCCAACTATGAGATGAAAAATTAATATAAACACTGACAGGAGCTGTCTCCTCTCTACGATGACCCTATTGTCAGGGGTCTTCTCATCAGCAGCACCACACATCTGTCAGGAGAGCTTGAGCTACGGTCCTGTGTTGCCTCTTCTCACTGTCATTGAGTCGATTTCTAATCATCGTGACACTCTAGGATACAGGAGAACTGCCCCTGTGTGTTTCTGAGATGGTAACTCTTTATAGGAGGTGAGAGTCTCAGCTTTCCCCCCTGAGAAGCAGCTGGTGGTTTTGAACTGCTGACCACATAGTTAGCAGCCCAACATATAACTCACTATGCCACCAGGGCTACTCGTGCTGCATCTTAGGGAACCTAAATACATACATACATATATAAACATAGAAATACACAGCACTGTGTTTAAAAGTGGAACATATGCTGATAAACGATGTTGCGTATCCCATTATGAATACTAGCATTTATAGAGATTGTTTTAAATCATGGTCAAACCTACAAATAGGACTGGAGGAAAATCAATCAACCGAGATAAACGAGCCTAATCAGTGGATTGGACAACAAAGCAAGGTAATATATTCTAGATCCACTCATAGGAAACCAGCTTTGGGGGCAAGGGACATATTCGTCTCCACACAAATAGGCAATCAGTTCTGAAATAGAAAATTAAATCTCATTTTTGGCATCATGCAAGAACTATGGGGCTGTCAAAAGATCAATAGGATTCCTGCAAAGAGGATGCACTATTGATAGAAAGGGCCTACACAACAGAAGATATTGAGAAGGCTGGCTGGACCCCAATGTGCCATTAACAATATAGGCTAGCTTGTTATTTTCATTGGAAATTCTTGGCAAAAAAAAACCAACCAACAAAACACCCAAACTCTAGTGCTGTAGACTCAGGAAATTTTCCAGTGGTGGGTGAAATGGAAGTTTCACTGTATTGGTGAGATAAGAAACTTGTAGTCAAACTTAGTTAAAAAGGATAAAATTCTGAGCACAGAGCACTTTTGATATCCAGACCCATGCAGCCATGATTGTTACCAGAGTTCATTTCTATTAAGAGGTATGTTTTCTTGGCCCTAGGTGGGGACTCGATGGAGAGAAAGTAACACCATTAAAGACTCAAAAGACAATAACTTTTGGGAGGTTGAATGTGTGGGTCGTATAATCAAGAATAGGAAACGACTCAACATAAAATT
>NW_022111320.1:23208976-23220700 GCF_000313985.2 Echinops telfairi
CGGGGAAGGCTCATTTATATGGGCCTTGCTGGCTGAGCTTGCATCCTCACCTAGGTCTTAACAGCTTCCTCCCTGGCCCTTGAACCTTCTGCTGAGTCCAACACACGTGGAGGCTGGCCCTTCTAGGTCTAGACTACTACTCTGCAGCAGGACAACTGACCATCATCAATTTTTATCCTATAGCCAGATGTGTAGATCATCAATATCTAACTCAAATTCAGGCTCTAGTTGCTATGACTTGAACATTTCTGCCCCTCCTGCTTCAAACTAACAAATACGCTTCTCCTTGACACGGCCTCATTCAATCTCAGCCCACGTGACAAGCAGCGAGGCTGGACAGTGTTTGCAGACGCTTGGTCTTATTTATTCCAATAAGCCAGACCAGATTTACATTGATAGTCTGTTGTTCTTTAACTGGAGTGTGTGTTGTGAGCTGTGTCTGAATTTGCATAACACCCACTCTAACTTTTCTTATGTTACCGAATTGAGTAATTATTTAGAAAATCTAACTTCATGCCGTCAGAGCCTGAGATTATTAGACAAAACCACTGGTTGTATAGATTAGAAAAAAATAGTTCCCCATACCCCCCACAGAAGAGATTCCAAGACTTCCAGCGGACACTTGACATAGTAGATAGTCCAGAGGTCTACAAGCATGATTCCTTTCTTCTTCAAGAGAACGATCATGGCATTCTTACGTGAACTCCAAAAGACTCCGAGTGACACAGTAGGTCAGCTCTGGGCTTCAAACTAAAAGGTAGGAGGTTCACACTCACCAGCTGTTCTGCAGAGAAAGCCGAGGTGACCCACTTCTCTAGAGAATTATAGTGACGGAGACATTACGGAGTGGCTCTCCTCTGTCCTATAGAGTTTGCTTTAGGCTCCATCTTGTTTCTTTTATTCCGCTAATTTTTATAGTCTTGTAAACCTGGCAACCAGCTTTTGTAAAGATACGTAAACGAAATCCACTGCCATTCCGTTGAATCCCACCCGGAACAACCCTATGGAACAAAGTAAAGCCGCTCCTCAGGGCGGCCTTTGATGGAAGCAAACTGTCCCAGCTTCTCCTGTGGGACAGCTGCTGGGCTGGAGCTGCTGGTCTGGCAGCCTCCCCATTCTTTACCTACAAAGTCCCGGAGAGCAGGTCTGCTCCATCGCGTGGGACCACAATAAGTCAGAACCTAGTAGCTGGCCCCTGGCCAAAACAACATACACGTTGTAGCTACCATTTCAGCTGTCTTTGTAATTTTTAAAAAGGAGATTATTTATTAAAGAAACTACTTTTTCTCATGTAGCTGGGCATGGAATCCAAAATATTCATAATATATCAAGTTAATAGTAGTGTATCCTTCCACTCCTCAGGAACAGCTTCTGGCAATAGTCGCTCTGCTTCGTCACTGCCTAGACAGCTGGCATCCCCTCCTGTAAACCTGAGTCACACACTCTCTGCATGCTCAGGAGTCCCTGCATAACGTAAACAGCTAAGTGCTCCACTACTGCTCCAAGGACTGGCAAGTAGAAGCACCTCAGGAGTGAGGAGAGAGATTGGCTGACGACTCATCCCAGTCTTGAAAACCCCATGGCATGCAGCAATGCTCTGGAGAGTGGGGTCACCAGGAGTTGAAACAAACTCCAGGGTAGCCAAAAATATCAGTAAATATAATCAGTTGTCTTATTCTGACATTTGAAAACCAAGAAGTAACTCTAAAAGTCGCCAGTGGTTACGCTTTTGGCTGGTAATGAAAAGACTGGTTGAGTTCGGCCCACCAGTCCTTCTGTGGCAGCAGCAGTTTGGTTTGGTAAAGATTACAGCCTTGGAAGCTCGATGGGGAAATGTTACTCTAATGAATAGGATCAAAATCCACTCAATTGCTTTGGGGCTTGTTTTTGTTTTGTTTCATTTGTTCGTGGTGGTTGTGGGTTGTTGTTGTTATTGTTCTAGAGTTCTAAATGCAGTCAAAGGAGCCCTGGTGACAGTGATTATGTTTTGGGCTGCTAATTGCAAGGTCAGCAGTTCAAAACCACCATGGGAGAAAAATGAAGGTTTCTACTCCTATAAAGAGTTACACTCTGGAAAACTCACAGGGACAGTTCTTCCCTGTCTTGTAGGGTTGCTATGAGTTGGCATTGATGCGATGTCAGTGAGTTGGGATTTTTGAGAAACGGAGTCAAAAATCCTAGCAGTCAGGTGAGTTGTTTTCCTTAAAACATTTGCATCACTGGGACAAGTCATAAGAATGCCCCAGATCTGTTTTGTCCAGTCTGGTAGTCTCAATCCACATGTGCTGCTTGGATTTAAATGAAAATTAATAAAGTTGAATAAAATTTACAATCACTCCCATAGTCACCCTCACCATATTTCAAGTATATCATGGCCGCATGTAGCTAGTGGCTACCATATTGGACGGTGCAGATAGAGGGAATGTCCACAATTGCAGAAATTTCTATGGAACTGCAGTGCAAAACTGTGAGTTAGATAAGGAAGTTGAACTAGATTATTTGTGAAGGGCTTCCTAACTCGAAAACTCTAAGGCTCTGTAATTAAATGTAGCATTTCCCAGAATAGCTGAGAAAATCCTCCCCTAAGCACCAAGATTGGTTAAAGGTACAGAAAAGAAATTATCTGCAAGTGGTGGTGGGGGGTGGGGGGTAGAAAAATGAGGTGTTTGTGGGAAAGATGGCATGAGCCAGAAGAAAAACAGAATATAATTTTGTCAGCAGCGATCTACTTAAGAGTAATGGGATGGAGGGCTATGCTCCAAGTATTTAGAGTCTTAGCACATTGTCTCTCCGTTGTTGTTATTGGTCTTCAATCAACTCACTCAAGATTTGTCTAGCACATTCCATGTGATGTCTTATTTTCCCACTTCAAGGACATTTCTACTCACTTATTCATTTTAATTTTATTTATGCTCAAATTTCTTCTATACTTTAGAATGAATGAGAATACCATAAACCTGAAACAGACTGAGACTAAATGCTATCAAAATTAGAATTCAGTATGATCTGCTTCTTGTTCGTTGCATGACATTTATCACTTTGGTTGGCAGTAGTCATATAAGCAAAGAACTTGTGTATGCAAATAAATGAAGTTCATATATAGAAACAAATTAAAAGAGATTATGTGTTAATTTACCTGTTCCCCTTGCCAGATTCTTAGAGATGCTTGGTAAATGCAATTAGCAATGTGCTGTTCCAAGCCAAGGACCAAATCCTCTCAGATAAAGAGCTGCATCTCAAAGGTTTGGGCCAGCCTGATCCTCATGCAGTAAGTTTTGAATTGTACAGGGCTATCCCTTAAGCTCTGGGTACCCCCATCTCTAAGAAAGCAGATGGAATGTGGGAAAGCAAATGTTTTGAGAATGATGAGGGAAACAAATGCACAAATGTGCTTGACACAATGGATGGATGTATGGATTGTGATGAGTTGTATGAGCCCCCAATAAAATGATTTGAAAAAAATAAAAAGGAAAGACAGTGAAGAGAAGGAATTGAAAGGGTGTTACAGAAGGTTCTAAAATCTAGATGGGAGAGGATTCATGCAAATACATGAATTCACACAGTTACAAAAATAGGTAAATATGATTGTTGCCACCAGTAGTTTGCAGCTGAAGGCACTTTTAGGTAGAGTTCTGAAAGGATTAGTAGTACTAATTCTGCGATACCTTGTATCCATGCATAGTATCTAACCCATTGTCTACAAAACATCAGGGAGTCAATAAATGTTTACGAGATATAATTGATTCCATTGCATTTACAGAGTCTACCCGAAGCACAATATTCTGGCAGGCTGGTCATTCTGTCTCCGTGGTCATAATGATTTCACTCAATGGCTAAGGCCAGGCAGGTCCTAGCTCTCCTGGCGTTTGAGCTTCATTTTCAGTGGAATGGTGACCATACTGCATGTCTCTGTGTTCTGTTTTCCTTTCTCTTGTCTAGGCCATGAAATAAAATCTCTGAGTGCCTGCTAAAAACAATCACTAATTATATGAATGTTCTTTATAAAATAGTCTCTCTTTAAACCCACTGTGTTGACAGGTAGGAGAAAATTAAAAGGAAAGAGGTGATTTCATTTGATTTTCAGTGGACAGTCCGAGTTGGACATCATTTTTCATTTCTCTCCATTATAACCATCATGTTCTACCTTTTCTACAGAGGGACTTCAGTTTACATCATCAGGTCCTCCCTCCTCGGGTTCTGACTGAAATCGGTCCATGGGAGGTCTCAGTAGGAGTTGGGGAGCCGCCTGAGGTCATGTCGTTTATTTTCTAGCACTCTTTGCGTCTGTGTCTTAGCTGCGACAGGAAGTACGGGTCTCTAGATGGACATTTAGGTCAGGATGGAGGAGGGAATCTCGATTTCTCAGCTCCACTCTCACTGTCATCCCCTTGACCTTCAGCCCAATGGGTGGTAACACCTTCCTCTGCTTGTTAGTCCCTGAGAACCTCAGCATCTCTTTTAATCCACAACCACATGCCTATAAATAGTTACATAGTTATTATTTTTTTAAATCTTTCTGTTATATACTGAAGCCCTGCTGGAGACATGCCGTTCTTGGGGTGGAAATAAATCCAAAGGCAA
This sequence comes from Echinops telfairi, assembly GCF_000313985.2. NCBI lineage: Eukaryota > Metazoa > Chordata > Mammalia > Afrosoricida > Tenrecidae > Echinops > Echinops telfairi. The sequence continues at coordinate 23,213,558 of NW_022111320.1, forward strand.
GCTTCCAGATGGGTCTCTGCGTGGCTTGGAATCGATGGAGCTAACCATCCCCTATCAGAAGTGGAGAAGGGTGAAGGAGAAACAAGCCCACATGGAGGCAGTGATATTCCCACCTAATGAAGTGTGTGGTAGGACTGGAGGGCAGGGCATTTCAACTAAGCACCAGTGCGCTGACACTTTTCATTGAATTGTGGCCTTGTATCCTGGATCAAAGAACGCTACTGGGATTTTGAGTCAGGTCGCAATCTTGACCCTCAGTTTAAGTCCCGGCTTTTTCACATATCTCTGAAAGTCGGCACCTGCCCTGCTCTTATTTCCCATTGTCCTCTGCCACCCATCTAATGTTGAAGGCACACAGATACCTTCTGTTCCACTCTCCTGAGGTCGCAGATCTAAAAGTCGCCCACTCTGTGTGTCACACTCTCTGCTCTCTCCTCCTCGCTTTCGTCCCTGACAGATATCTAGAGCCGACCGCACACCTTAGCTGAGTCTACCCACACGCCTAAACTGTAGGAAAACAGCTTTTCGAAATCCAGGCAGGTCGTGAAATGTCCTTGCTAATCTCCCAAAAGATGGCAGTGACTTTCCTATTCTCTTTTTACTTAATCTTTGTACATCTCCCATGGCAGAAGCTGTCATTGACAGATTTCAAAGGGCTTGAAATATGATTACTGGAGTAATGACTGTCACCCGAAAAGCAAGAAGAGAAGTCATTTGGGGCAATTTTTCACCTAAGAAAAGACTTCCTACCATTGCAAATTCAAATAGCCGAAGGAAATGGGGACAGACCACAGGTCTCTGGAAGCAGCTCTTACATAACATTGGCTGACCGAAAGCTGATTTCTTCTCCTCTTGAAATACTGCCATTTCAAGGTAGGTTAAATGATCATTTCTATTCAGACCTCTCCAAAGACTTTGGGCCATTTTCATACTGCGTTTCATTTAATGAGTCTTTAGATATTAATATTGTTATTTGTTGCTCCTTATTGCCCTATGCCTGAAATATTTCCCGGGAAATGAACCTTAAAATAGGTTGAATAAGGATTTTGGTTCTCAATGAAACAAACAGCATCTGTGCGTCCCAGAAGATGATTGCTTTTCTAGGTTTTATTGTCATATGGTAGACACCATGAGGCAAAACACAGGCTATAGACTCAGAGGGAAGAGGAGACTCTCTTGAATATCTACACCGTTTGCTTATCGCAGGTGGATAAGGAAGTGGGCTAGGCAGCGTGGGAAGGTGGTTGGTGGATGCTCTGTGAAGCCCTCGGTCAGGAGAGAGCAATCTCTGAGGAAGCACATGGATAAAATAGAGGGATTGGGATGGTAGCTGCGATAGTGATGAGGGTGTGGAGGGCAGGCAGTGTTTACCTCTGTTCTACAGAGGTCACTTGGTATAAGGCACTCAAAAGCACCTAATAAAAACTCAAAAACACCTAACAGATCCAAGAGACGGATAGAATACAATGACATTTTCATATTGGAGTCTTCTTATGCTTCCGCTTATCAGTTAATTCTCCCAACAGCTCCACATGGAAGGAAAAATGCAGTGTAATGAAAGAGACCATTAAGACTCGGGTTGTAATATGAGTCGCCAGATTTCCCACCATTAAGATCAGAAGTAGAGCTTACCACGTGGCGCCTGCCTCCAGTAGATTGCATGATGGACCCCAAGCCCTCATGCTCTTTGTGGTCACACTCTGTCATTTAATTATGCAGGGCTCTCCTGCAGTGGCGGTGGGGCACCTAGCCTCAGGATTCACACATGAGACTTAAGTTGGCCGATATAACATAATCAAACTGTTAGTCTATCCATTTTGAGCCTGGCCACAGAGGACTCGTGCGCTCCCGCCTGTGCTCAGGAGTCTCTGCCATTACCATGAAAAAGACCATACCAGGGCTGCTCTATCAAGTCCCAGAGAAGAAGTGATAGGTGAGGAAGCACAATCCAAACCCAGCCTGGAACTCCGGATGACTGCAGACATCCAGCCAAGACTAGTGAAGCCCCGATGAGTTGAACTCCACAGTCATGATCCTGGTTGCATAGCCCTGAAGTTGTGTGCACCCAGAGTGATAGGTGCATTATCTTGGCTCTAGACAACTGGCTTTCAAACTAAGCTTTATGAAAGAGTCTGGTTCCCAGATAAGTGTTTACTAAGACTCCTGAAATGGAAAGTGGGTGATAGCACAAGCACTAGTGCAGATTCATGTTACCGTTCTGAGGTGGCCTATCGCCTGGCCACTCAGTGACATGTGTCCCACCAAAACGCGTTCCTTCCATATCAGTACGAGAGACAGCATTCGACCTTTCAGCACAAGGTGCAGTTGGAGAATGGATCACCTCTACTCATTTCCTAGAAGTGAAAACTCCAGATCATTTCCATACTGTGTAAAAGGTAATGAGTCTTTAGATGTTAATAGCATTATCTATTGCTCCTTATATAAAATATATACCCTGGGAAATGGACAGTAAAAGTAGGACACATAATTAATTCCATTTCTGGACACGGCGTGACGCTACGTCGGTCAGGTGCAGATAGTTCCCTCCGCTCTGGGTGATCTCACGGCCAAAGTCCAGGTGTTGACTGTAGTGACCATATTTTGTTTAAGCCATGTTTGTTTGTGATGTATTCTGGAAGCCCAGGGATGCAGCGATGTAAACATTGGGCTGCTACCACAAAGTCAGAAGTTCAGCCCATTAGTCATTCCTCAGGAGAAAGATGAGACACCCTATGAGGCAATTCTACTCTGTCCTAAAGGGTCTGGCGGGTCAGAATGGACCTGATGGTGTTGGGTTATATAATTGAGAAGTTTGTTGTCACAACATCTTCATATCCTCCATAATCTCTCACCTTGAAGAAAACCAACACCTTTGCTTGTGAGAAAAAGAATGTATAGTAGTCCTAAAGATCATGGATCTAAGAATTGAAGAGTCACATCATTGTCTTCAGCTGTGTGACTCCTGCCAGCATTTACCAACTCTAGAGCTCAATTAAGGAGCTCTGGTGACATAGTGATTACATGCTGGACTGCTAACTGTCAGGTCTGCAGTTCAAAACCACCCCCTATTCCGAGGGAGAAAGACCAGGCTTTCTACTCCCATAACGAGTTAGTCTTGGAAATTCCCAGAGGCAATTCTACCCTGGCCCATTCAGGTCACTATGAGTTGGCATCAAATCCTGGGCTGTGAGTTTGTTTGTTGGTTGGTTGGTTTAGACTTCAACTTCCTGATCTATTAAATGGAGATAAGAGTGTTTTGCTTTATTTAACTTGAGATAACTAGAAGGAAGCAAGAAGCACATCCCTGATCCAAAGAAAAGGCTCAATAAAAACAGCACAGATAAATAAACAAAAGGGGTGGGGCTGGCAGGACTGGGAAGGTAGGGCAGGCATCTCAGAACATGGGCCAGGCATCAGTTTGGGTTCATCCATAAGTGATGCTCCCTGCTGCCAACTGAGCGGAGTCAGTGATTGTGCTGGTTTTGCGAATTCTTTATTCACACAGAAGGCCCAGCCTACTGTCTTCAGTCACCCAGGTCTGTCTTCATCCAAATTACCATAGAGACGCATTTGCTTTGAACACATAAGCGCCGCCAAAGGGGGGCTCAGCATAGTTAGGATCGTTTGCCTAGTTAGGATAGATGAAGATGTGGTTCAAAAAGTTTATGGGAAGAATGCGATTAAAATATAAAAAAGACTTTTTCATGAACTTTTGGAAGCTCTCTCATATATTCTATGCATAATAGCCTATATTAAATGAACTGTATTCACATAGAAGTTAAAATTACAAAAATTATAAAATTATTTGGTATCTTCCATTTTTATGGCAATATTATTAAAATATCTACGTAAATCACCTTAGCTTTGTCTATCCTCTTTCTCTCACTCTCTATTCTCTACCTCTGTCTTAATCCCTCTCTCTCCCTCCCCTCATTCCCCCTCTCTCTCTCTTGCACATAGCAATACAGTAAAGCAACTCAGAATCTGCAAGTCAATACAACAGACATCGAATTCCACTACAGGTTACAAGAAAAGAAAAAAAAAAGCCTCCATACATATGACATTTTCCATTTGAAGCTATAAGCTGAAATATACTTTAATAACCACAAAATGGAGAAAAGTCCCTGCTCAGGATGTTCCCACATCACACAGCTAGCGCTTTCATTGTTTCTGGCCCTTCGCATCAGGAGGCAGCTAGCGTTATAAGGAAGACGCACAAGAGTTAAGTGAAGAACACGGTGAAGGGAGCTAATAAATTCATTTCAGTTAGCAGATTTCCAGCTGGCGGGTCCGTTTTAATGGACAGAGGGAAGTGAGAGTAAAGTCAGGCTGAGTGACTCATCAGATCCTGAGACATGGGCGAATTAAATTTAAGTGAAAAAGGATGTTTCCTAGGAAACTACAAGATCTGCTTATGGAACATCAAACAAGTGCAATTTCCTAACAGCAGCCACGACTAAACTGATCTACCTCAGACAGCTTTCTCAGTCGGGGGGAGATTAGATGCCTTTTGTGTTTTCTCAGTTACTATCATCAAATTGTCTATTATATGACTGCACCGGTGGTTGCATTTCTGACCTTCTGTAAGGACGGCTATGGCATGTGCTATTATGTAAGTGGAAAGTATATTTCCCACTTTCCCTCTCTTCTCACGTTCCTTCCCTGTAAACCTTTGCGACACGCACTTCTTTATCAGCCCTCTCTAACTTCAATAGCAGCTTCTAATCCTGTCTTCTCAGCAAAGACCAAGATTCCATCATTAGAGTCTCTAAAAATATCCTTCTACATTCAGTTACCCAGGAATCTAAATTAACGTTCTCTCTTTTAACCATGACAGTGAAGAATCTGTAATTCACCCTGATAGAACATGGAAGATTGGTGTGGATTAGAAAAATCGCCTGGAAATAAGTTTTAAAAAATCATTTTAAAATATAGTTTATTACTACCATGTACTTAGTATATTTAACTCAGATATGTTGACAGTAGGGTCTATTATTAATCTTTATTTTAAAAGGTTTACAATTACCATGCTAATTGGACTTAAAATAGACAGTTGCTGCTCAAAGTAGTGGAATTTTCAGACAGATCCAAGGACTCTCTAGAGTCACACAGAGTTCTGGTGATTTTTACTATATGAAAGATAATAATTGTTACTAGGCTAAAAGCAACCACTGATTTTAACTCATTCAATTAGCAAACACTTGATTTAGCATATAGTATCTGTAGGGCACTTTTCTACTTGCTGGTAAATGAGAACTGAAACTTCCCACTCAAGGTTCCCTTGCTCACTTATCTTGACGCACTCAATCAAGGAAGACCACCATGTTCGAGACAGTGGGAAAACAAAGCAAAGCAAACCCACCACAGTTGTGTTAACTCCCACTCAGAGTGACTCTGTATGAAAGAACTGAACTGTTCTGCAGTGTTTCTGGGCCTATACATCCTTTGAAAAGCAGTGTCTCATCTTTTCCCTGCAGAGCAGCTGGTGGGTTTGAACTGCCGACTTGGTAGTTAGCAGCCCAGTGAGTAAACAACTGTGCCGCCAGGGCTCCTTTTTTAAAAAATAAATTGGAAGGTAAGCGAAATGAGAGAAAGCCTCAGTGAGATGGATTAATGTCTTAGCCACACAACAATGGCCTCCATCGTACCAGCAATCATGAAGGTGACATAGGACTGGGCTGTCTTTCGTTCTGGTATGCGTGTTGTGCCATGAGTCGGCGCAGGTTTGGTGGCAACTAATAGCAATAAAAAGAAGGAGAAAGACAAGATAAAAATTCAGCAATCATGCTAATGTCAAGTAGTACTAAACTGACAAGGAAAATAAAGCAGGGAAATCTAATAAGAAGGGGTTTGGGGGTACAATGTCAGGCACTCCACCTAAAGGTGTACAGTCAGACCCAGGGCTTTGAACCATCTCATTTTTGTTCCATATTCTACTGCTGAGAATTTTCATTTCCACATCAGATATATTGAGTCAGAATTGACCTCTTAACAAGGTCCTCTGATCAGTGTTTGGATAAGTAGAGATGAGGTGGCGAACAAACTGTCCCTGGAATTCTTATTTGGGACTCTAAGTACCTGCTCTCATCCAAATTGACTATGGATTGTATAGGTAGCCAGCACATGCAGGATCTCAGAAAGCGTCACTTACGTAGTACGGTTGGTGGCGGTGAATACCACTGGGTGAAATTGCAGAGACTTCACATGACGGAGGAGAACTGCAGAGTAGGGTTCTTTAGGCTCGAACCTTTGTCTGAGCAAATCACCAGGTAATTGCCCCTCTTGACCTTCATAATGGAATCAACTCGATGGTGATACTGTAGGTAGCTGAGAGCTTAACCATTGTGCCACCAGGTCTCCTGCACCCTATTTCTTGAACCAGTATCTCAGAGTTGCCTTCATCCAACCTCAGAAACACTGCACAGATCAACCTTATCCACAGTCCTTTGTGAGAATATTACAGAGATGTATACTGTAGAGAAAAATGGGTGGTATTTGTGAAATTATAGTAATAACTTCTTAGAAACCAAAGCTACAATTAAAGGAAAAGGAGAGACAATTTTAAAAGCTTCTATTTAGTTCAATGTAGGGAGCTTTCAGAAAACAGTTTTCTTAGTATTCATATAATCAAATATATAAACTATTTAAATAATTATATTTGCCACATAGTATTCTGTGATTGAAAGTGTAAATAACTATTACTAAGGATTCTGTATGGCGTGGTATGGAAGGAGTTCCATGGGGGAAAGGTGAAGCCATCACTTCCCGGATAGACTGAGACCAACCTTAGCAAGGCCGCTGCCTTGTTACTCTAGTTTTATTTATTCCCTAGTCTTGATGAAACATCTGCTCCAGTAGCTTCCTGATAAAGGGCCAGGACAACTTACACATTTGAATATATCACTTTTTTCTCTTATTTGATTTATACATTGGATGGCTATAGATGTCTGATTGAAATTTTTTCCCCAGAAAATTAAGCAACTATTGTTTCCAGTGCTGCTATTAAAAAGTTTTGGGTTATTCAGTTATGTTAGTCGTTTCCATCCAGTTGGCACTGACTCTTGTGGACCTCATGAGTAACGGAATGAAGCCCTGCCTTGTCCTACCTTTGTGATCTCTGCTGTGTTTGAGTTATGGGCTTTG
>NW_022111320.1:23221553-23240820 GCF_000313985.2 Echinops telfairi
CAATCTCACCACTGGTCCTGAAGGGATAATCCATCCTGGATTACCTGTCACTTCTCTTGTTTACTCCTTGTTTATTCTTTTAATTTGTAGAGTTTTACTCACTTTTGCATTTTGATCCTTCAAATTTCTGTTATGTTTTTAATTCCCAAGAATTAATGAAGTTGTTTTCTTTAATCTGAATTTTTTTCTTTAACTTCTAAATATCTTTCCAGGTACACTGACTGCTACATTTTTCTCCAAGGATATTTATTTACCCATTTGTTCACTTTTTAAAGTGTATTTCTGCCTTCTGCACAGCGTTCTCATGATGTGTCGGGTTACATGTTGGGCTACTAAGTGCAATGTGGGCTATTCAAAGTCAACAGCTGTCGGGGAGGAGGAAGATGCACTGTTGGTTTCCAGGAAGATTGACCCCCTAGAATCCCTAGGGAGCATTTTCAGTCTGTCGTATGGAGCACCACGAATCACAATTGGCTTGGTGACAGTGCTTTCCTGCTTTCTACATTGTCTCTATTGTTTGTTGGTTGCTTTGCACTGTTTGGCATGATCTCTGCCTGTTACTACCTGAGCTTTCCTCACTTGTTGGAATACCTGACTTAGAGTAGGCTGTTTCTAAAAGTGAATTCAGTAAAGTTTCTTGATTCCCTCTTTTGAGAGTATATTCCATGACAGTCTGTCTTTTCCTTTCTTGGCTGTGTTTGAGTCTCCAGATAAGAATCCTCTGATGACTGAGAATGTAAGGTTGCTACAGCAATCAGCATTTTCTGATTTCATCCATCTCCACTATTTCATCCTTGATCTGTACACTCATGTGTGTGCTGGGTAGCCCACACACAGCCAGAGTCCCTGGCCTCCAAAATATTTTAGGAAGCAAACTCCCAGCTTTCAATTAGATAGGGAGCAGCAGCCATACAGTTGTGCAGGGTCAGGGAGAAGATCTGGGGGTGCCTACTCTTTCTGATATGGACTGTCCATCAGTCCTCCCATGTGAAGCCCCAGTGACACTTCCACTTTTGGAGGATGTTTGAACCACGAATCACTAGGGTATGACGTGTGCACAGGTGGTGAATCGTGAACCGCATGGCCTCGAGCCTTCCTACACTGTTGAACCAGGTTTTTCTTTCCCAGGTCCAATTCATTCATTTTGTGCTTATCTGCATTTCACCTTTCTGAAATTGACAGCTCTCACTTTCTCTTTACCTTGAACTGTTACCATTTTATTGTATTTTTCCTATCATTTTTGTGAGATTTCAGGTAGGCATTGAAATAAACGCACATGGTCGATCTAGATGTGTCGTTTATAAAAAAATAGAGTTTAAAAAACAGGTTTTAGAACCGACCCTTAGATCTAGTTCAAGGTCAGTGTGCCGTACTTCCTTCTTCATGAACAGTTTTGTAAGAAGAAAAGAAAATATAGTGATAAACAAGTTCACACTCTTCTCTAAAATGGTATCCACGGAGGAAGGATTTTTTCCCTGTTTTAGCACATAATAAAATTTAAACAACTATGAGAATTGAGCACAACTGTCAGAGAAGCCATATGCATCTTTAAGACAAAAAGGAATACTGATAGAAGTGCAAAAGAAAAAAGATATTTTGAGACTTTAATATAACTCTCAGTGCTTGACAGATTTGTCATACGAGTATAGGAGTGTAACTAAGAAGTAAATATATATCGCCCACTGTGTGCATCAATGCACGACTTTGATCTAGGAAAGGAGAAGCCGACTTTAGTTGCCACACTTTAGAAAACGCTACCTCGCCCTTCTTCCAGCCGTGCTTGTCCTGCACTGCAAAGTCCCGAAGGCACTCCATAGAGGCTGTACAGAGCAGCACGGCTCCATAGGGTTTTCTTGGCTGTATCCTTAAAGCAGGGCGAAAGGTGTTGTATTCTACTCTAGCACTGGGTGAGAATCAACCACTGACATTTCTATTAGCAATGGAGCGCAGGCCATGGGTGCTACCTAGGGCCTTCTCTAAGGAGCCCTCGTGGCATAATGAACTAGCATAATGAATTAGGGGTTGGCCTGCTAATTTCAAGATCAGAAATGTGAAACCACCGACTGCTCCACAGAAGAGGCGCTTTATGCCTGCAAAGAATTAAGGTCTCAGGAATCTCCCAGGGCGCTTCTACTTTGTCCTATAGGATTGCTGTAAGCCAGAGTCAACCCAAAGACAGTGATGTTTTGAGTGAAACCATTCTCTGGGGACTTAAAACAATGGATTTTTCTCAGCGTAAAAGGCCCCACTCTCACTTACTGGAACCGTATGGACCTCTCGCTCAGCAGCAGCGTATAGACAGTACACAGATTCAGTTTTGAGGCGAGGGGACAGAGGGCTTAATTTTGGTGAAGGAGATGGATGTTTACATCCTGGAGGGTCTAATAGGACATGCGGACTGTCCTACCCATGACTAAAGAATGGCGCTGGCGTTGTAGGACTGCATCAGAGGAGAGGTGGACTAGGCACTGAGGGGAGAGGCAGTTATCCTGTATCACCACGTTATTTGAAATTCTCAGTCAAAGGATTCTAACTTTAAACGGGCCTTCTGGAACATTCTGAACTTACATTTGTCAAGATAAAAATATAGAAGATAGTGGTTTATGACCGGTTGGGTTTCGTTTGTTTTCATTTATCATATCAGAGTTACCGCTGCAAAGTAGAGTTGATCTTAATGAGGTTGATGGAGCAAAGTTTTGAAGACCTTAAATTGCTGATGGGGCACAACTCAAAATGAGCAGAACCAGTTACAAAAATCCACTACTAATCAGAGCATACCGGGAAAACATGAAAGAACATGTTCTAGAGGAAGTGGAGCCAGAATGTTCCAGAGAGAGGGAACAGGACAATTTCAACTCATAGACTTTGGACACATCAGCAGGATAGACCAGTTCCTAGGGAAGGACATCAGGCTTGGTTATGTTGAGGGTCTGTGTCAAAGAGGGCATCTTTTGATTAGCCCAGCGGCTGCAACAAGGAGCTCAAACATATCAGAAATTGTGAGGACGGTACCGTACCAGGTAGTGTTTTGTTCTGTTGTACACAACACCACTAGGGGTTTAAGGCAGCACATATAAACAACAAATTCAAGACAGTTGTACTTGTTATAGAATCGGCAATTACTGAGAATGTGCCTCATTTAGACTAGAATAAAGTGAGAGCTATCAACTGTAGTAAATCAGAAGAGCAATATTTCCCCTGGATCAAGCTCAGCAGGTAGGAGAGGAGAGAAAAGAAGCACAAAGTAGGAATGTGCCACTGCATTGTGGGGATTATAATCAAGGTCACAAAATAATGTATAAATTGTTGAGTGGAAACCCAATTTGCTCTGTAAACTTTCACCCAAATTGTAATTAGAACCTTCTACAAATAAACTTTTAAAAAGTATTCTTATCATATTTATAGAAATATTTATTGTGTTGTTTTTGTTGTCAAAGTAGAATTTTCCTAAATGATCAAAGATGTGTCCATTCTAAAAACGATAAGGCTTCTCTTCCATGGTATCTCTGGGTGGGTTTGAGCTTGCCACATTTGTCCAGTTGCTAACATTTGTACTTCAAGAAGGTCTGGTAAATATGCAGTCAACAGCATTTTTTCTTCAATATGTAATAGAGTGTTAGTTGAGGTCAGTTATCTTATTATGTATAAATTACCTATTTTAACAATGATGCATCATAGCAAGCACGCAATGTTAACCTATGTGTTCCTCTTTTATTAATTGTGTTTAATTTGGCTGATCTAGGCTGGGTCCATCGGGTGATTTGGCTAGTCTTGGCTGGGCTTACTAATGTGACTGTAGGTTTGTATGCTGTTGGTTGCCCAGTTGAACAAGTCAGCTGGGCATCTCTTTAATAGCTTGCTTGCTCTCCTTCTGGGATTAGCAGGCCATGCCAGGTATGTTCTCATAGCAATGGTAGAAGTACAAGCCAACAAATAGAACTATGCAAGACCGTTTAATGCCTGAGCGTAGAACTAACTCGCTACCCTTCAAACTCCTTCTGTTGTCCTGCCTAAGTTACCTTTGTCACAACAAACATACTACAAATAACCTTAAAAAGCAAATATATTTTCTCACAATTCAGGAGGCTGTAGGTCCAAATTTAGAGATTGTCTCTGGAATTCTTGAATTTGTAGATGCATCTGCCCTGCGTGTCTACCTGCACATGGTTCCTTCCCCTAGGGTGTGTGTTGTGTTATTCTTTTTCTATAACTCAGAAGTGATTAAATTTAGGACACTTTCTTCTCTGGTACGGCCTCATTAACATAACACAAGAAAACTCTATTTCTAAACTGTATCACATCCACAGGTACAGCAGCCAGGATTTCAATGCATGCATATTGTTTTAGAGTACAAAAGAAACTACAATTCTCAAATATAATTTAAGGGGAAAATTCATTAGGTATTAAGCAGGACACAGAGACATCATCCCAATGAGAGAAACCATTAGCAGGAGGTCATAGGTAGTGAAAGATTTGCTGAAGCTACTCCAAAAGCCAAACTCTCAGCCATCAAGTCAATGCCGACTCAAAGTGACAAGGTTTTAAATGACAGGGCTTTAAAAAAAAAAAAAGACAAAGGAGAACAAAGGAAAGTGTCACTAAAGTATAATTGCCGGCTGATTAGTACAGCCCAGTGACAGGTAGGACTATACAAGTGTGAACAGGATCTTGATTGGGACACAAACATTATAGTAGAAGAGCAAGATTGGTGCAGGATCCTCCAACCAAGACACTCAAAGCATGGCTCATGACCTTGTGATCTCCTGTAAGGTGATTTCCATCAAGGAAATGAGTAGTCAAGACCTTAAAGGAGATTGTCCTTCCTGGGCTGGCTGAAGAGGGGAGGAGACAACCACTGTCCAATGTACTCTGCATGAAGGACCACACTATTTGCATTCCTTAACAATGATCAGAAGCAATTCAAGAGAGGCTTAATCCACATGGGGACTCTGCAAATGGATTTTGAGTTTTCACTGTCATCTATAGCCTTCTGCAAAGGGGGACCTCAGAATGTAAGCTCTAATGTTTCCTTTATTTATTTGTTTGTTTGTAGCACAATTCAATCCACCAATGGCCAAAACCAATTATATGACTAAACTCCAAAGTGTGAGATATTAAAATACATTATACTCTATTCTTCATAAGATACTATGAAATCACAGGTGAGAGAGTATAGATGAGGAGAGATGTGAGGAAACCAGGGTTATTGATGCAGCATACAATAATTCATAATGACATTTTTTTAAGTTGACATATAATAATAATTTTAAAATGTTTAAAAGCATATGATGTTTTGTATCTTCACATCCCTATCTGAGCATACTCCCACAAAATGACAGGAAGACATTTGTCTAAGTCCAATTAGTTAAAATATATTTTAAAAAACAAAATGCAAAGAATCGCTTTGAATAAGCTAGCATTAGGAAGACCCTTCCATATGGTGATTGAGAATAAGTCAAGCCAAAGCCTATAAGATACAACTGAAACATAGGAAGATGATAATCATTATATATTTTGAAGACCACTCCTTAAGGCACAAAAGACATTCCATTCGCAAATAGCATTTAAAGAGAACATTTATTAAGTCTTAAAAGGGAAATAGACAAAGACACATTGTCTGGAAAAGGGAGACCATTAACATGAGGCCAAAAGGGTGTCTAAGAATTTGCAGTCAGGAAGCTTGTTAAATAAGGCATAGACACGGTTCGTGACTGGTGGCAGATCAACCCATCACAATGACAGGTGGGGTTAACAGCAACTGCAACAGGACCATGATTGGGCACCATGTGCACTATGTTAGATAGAAGATCTGACAAGATTGGCTCAGGGCCTTCTGACCAAGCCAGTCAGAGCACAATTGATAAGGCATGGCTCCCATAACCCCCAGCACTGTCCTTCAAAGACACCCAGGCAACCCTGAAGGCAGATTGCCCCTCCCAGGGCTGCCTGGAAAGGGGTGGAGAGAATCTAAACTTTCAATGCACTCTGCCTGATGGCAAGGTCATTCTCATCCCTCCTTACTCATCAGGAAGGATTCAATGGAAGCTAACTTCACGTGGACACTTCAAAATGGATTTTGTGTCTTCACTGTTATGCATAGCCTTCTGCAAACAAGGTCCTCAGAATTTAAGTTCTAATACAACACATGGTAGTTTTAGAATTTAAAAACAAAACAGAACATAGCAAATGAAACCATTAAAATACCTATGCTGTTGTTTAAAGGTACAATTGTCTACTTACCCTAAAGTAGTTAAAAAGAAAGAAAGATGGCATAAAGATCTTTCTTATTTTGATATAAATTTATTTTTATTTTTGTAATATCATCCTCTGATTCAAACTGATTGAAAAATAACACTTGGGAGGGATGAAGAGTATATTTAATATGATCAAAAGACGAAGGAAGAGTTTCAGAACACGTTTTCATAAGGTTTTGCTAGTAAATATAAAAACCACTTTCCAATTGTTATGCTAATACACTGCGTATCCTTTCCCTTTGGTTTCTTTGCCCTGCTGTCTCCCTTAACACTTAGGAATAATTTTCACAAGGTTACCCATTCTAAGTGTGCCAATAAATGTAATTATATTTATTTCAGAAGGCATAGTTAAATTTATGGAAGCCAAAACAACACTTTTTATTTATAACCATGGTAAATTTTAATAGTGAGTTTACTCTAGCAGTGCATAATGTGAAGGCTGATGTATTTAACATGATTATAATTCAATGTAAACCCTTGGGAAATCCGGGAGAACTCATTCCCTCCAGTGTTTCTATTTGTAGTATAGCAAAAGAGCACTGAATTAGGAATCAAAGAAGAAGTGGGCAAATTCTCAGCCTGAAAGCAATGCTTCCCAGGGGCCTGCATTGTTTCCTGGATGACTTTTATCACAGCACTTCCAGACTTTTCTTCCATCACAGATTTACCCTTCCAATATTTCCGACTGCAGAGGTAGTTCCCTAAGGACAAGGCCAGGACTCACATATTTTCATTGCAATAGTGCCTAGCAAGGGGCTCAACAACTTCTTCTTAAAACAATAGGTGAAATGTTGAAAGAGTTATTTCATTGCCATAGACTGATTTCCTCATCTGGACCATTGGATATGCTGGAACCTGGGTGGCAAAGTGGTTACATGGCTGGCTTTTAGCCACAAGGTCAGTGGTTTGAGTCTACCAGCTGCCCAAGGAAGAAAAGTGTGTCTGCTTCTATAAAGATCTACCACCCTGGACTTGATGGCCATGATTTTATATGCTAAGACACAGTGATTTTTCAGTCACTTAGCTTGGCCCTTTTACCATAAAAGGTGGGTTAGAAAGGGGGAGGTGATTACAAGGATCTACATATAACTCCCTCTCTGGGGAATGGACAACATAAAAGTGGGTGAAGGGAGACGTCAGACAGTGTAAGATATGACAAAATAATAATTTATAAATTATCAAGGGTTCATGAGGGTGGGTGCAGGGATGGAGGGGGAAGACAAGGAGCTGATACCAAGGAATCAAGTAGCAATTGTTTTTGAGAATGTGCTTGACACAGTGGGTGTATGTATGGATTTTGATGAGTTGTACGAGTCCCCAATGAAATGATTTTTTAAAAAACAACTTAAAAATAAAAAGAAACATGTAAGTAAAAAAAAGTGTTTTTTCTATAACTATCAGAATCTACTGAAAACCTAGATTAGATCTCCTTTTTCTTGTTACATCCAAACCCTGGAGCCCCTAGAAGGTTTATTCCAATAAATTGATGGCATAATGAATTAATTCCTGGATGTAATCTATGCTATTGCTGTAGCACTCACCTCCCTTTGCTCTGGCCAGTGCATTCACCCTCGTCCCCATGGATGGCAGTGCTGCTTACAACTGGATCACAACTGGCCCTTTCTCTAGGAGTCCCGCTGCTTTAATGGTTAAGTGTTATACTGTGAGGTCAACAGTTTGAAACTACCAGCTGCTTCCAGGGAAGAAGATGGGGCTTTCTACTCCTGTGAACCGTTACCATCTCAGAAACTCCCAGGGCGGGCAGTTCTACCAGGCCCAAAGACAGTATCACTGCGAATTGGCACTGACTCAATAACAGTGATGGGGTTTTTTTCCCCTTTCTCTAGATTATTGGCTTTCAAATCTAAGAGTCACTTTACCAAAAGAAATAGCCACTCCACAGGGCCAATCTGAAATCAATGACTAACTGGTAAGTCTCAGACGGAGCCAAATCTATGACAAAGTCTCATTCCCCAATGACAGAGCCAGTGCCTAGTTCCGTTCCCCCCTCCTTTCCCTCTTTTCTCATTCTTCTGCTTTGCCGAACCTCTGTCGCACAAATTAAAACCATCCAATATTTCTGAACCTACTTTCAAACATCACGTTAATTGGAGAAGAAAAATTGAGATCATGGTCAGTTCCTCTAAGACGTGACAAAGAATATGGAGAAGAGTTCTACTGTGACAATGCACGGTGCTCCCCTGACTGGTTCCCCAAAGAATCTGGTTGAACGTGTTTCAACAACAACTTTGGCTGGTGAGAAGGCTCCGCACATTCAGCAGTTACTGTAAGGTCCCTTTGAAGAAACGCCTGGCCCTCTACTTCCCTACAGTCAGCCTCTGTGAACCTTCTGAGAACAGTTCTTCTCTGAGACACAACACGTAGGTTGTCCTAAGTAGGAGCTAAATCAATAGCAATAGTTCCTTCTTTGTTTTATTTTTCGGTTTCTAATAATGCCCCCAAAGGCATATAAAACTCAGTCTGGGCACCATCAAGTTGGTTCAGCCTCACAGTGACCCCATCAGACCGTGGAGAAAGGGCCCTGGCGTTTCTGAGACGGTAAGTCTTAGGGAAGCAGAAAGTCTCACCTCTCTCCCTTGGAGCAGCTGGTGATTTCTATCTGCTCCCCTTGCAGTTAGTAACCCAATGCAGGACCCATTTGGAAAAAAAAAATAATGCTTTTACAAGCAGTTCCCAGATTACAAACATCTGATTTACGTACAGCCTGTAATTACCAACCAACCTCTCAGTCTATTCCATTAAACATTCATACTAAAAAATGGGCACTGCTTTTTGACTTGCATCAAAACATTAATGTTTTGCTGCATCTGGAAGTGTTTCTTTAATTTTTTTATGCCCAGAAAGCTACACTATATACAACATACTAAAATCAAACTTTTGACTGGTGCTAGATTTAAACCTCACTTAACTGGCCTGACATATACAAATGCATCTTCAAGGCAGACTCAGGAATGAGACTTTTTCATAATTAAGGGTCTCCATATATTCAAAAAAATAAGAACGGGGTGAATTTGTGGTATTGGAACCAAGTCTGTTTCTTCCAAGTTCTGCAGACAGAGCCTCTACTCCAGATTGCACCAGCCAAGATCACAGGGACCTCGATCTTTTTCGAGTGTGATTTTCCTTGGGAAAATACTAAGCCCAGCTATCTGTTTCTGAGGCTAAACTGAGGACTGAGAGGGTGGGGGGTTGCTTTCATCAAATCTTCTCCTATATAGTCTCTACCTTGGGCAAGATGCTTCTAAAAATACTGGGCTCCCCAAAACCCTTGTCCCTCTATGTAAGTTAAAAACTCCATGATAGGAGATGCAAGCTCAGTACCTAAAGGAAGGTTGGCACTTAGAGAGAGGTCTGCCATGGTCACCACACTCACCATGAGAGCCCCAATGTACAGATTTGCCTGCAGAGAGCAACCTACAACCTGAGACTAGAACTTTACAAATTCCTTCCCAAAGGACCTGACTTCATTCACAATTGAATGAAGTTCTCCCTAAAGGAATGTGGTAGTTTTATAATTATTTGTCAATTTGAGAAGATTAAGAGTGAAGGGGTGGAGTCTAGCCTTTCAATCGGGCCATAGCCAATGAGGCCCCTGAGTGGGCATGGCCTTCTCCTGAGGATTCTGGGAAATCTGGTATTTCCTCCTTGGAGGAAGGAGACACACTGTCTCCCTGCTCAGTCCCTGCAAAACATTCTTGTTGACAAGCCACATGGAGACAAGCTAATGGCAGTCAGAGCCTTGGAACTGGAGAAGCCATGTGGAGACCCACGCCAGCGCTGAGATGCTTCCATCACCACTGGATCCACAAGACTTTGCAACCACTGGCCTGTGATCTTCCTGCATTCTGCATCATTGCATGTTTTTTGTGTATCTGAAGAGGACTTTATAGTTTGGTCTCAGACATATGGGCTAATATTGAACTTATGGAATTGATCTGGACTGGCCTGGGATGTTTTCTCAATATTCAACTACTCTTGTATATTAAGCTCTTTCTTGTACACATATGAGAGTCTCCCTGGATTTGTTTCTCTAGTCTACCCAGACTAACACAAGGAGCTCAAAAATAATGAAGATTTTGGTGAACAGCAATGGTGGAAAGATTAGCATGTACACTAGAGGTATAGGGAGAACCATAGATCAGCCAGTTTGGTGGAGAAAATGGAAAGATGATTCAGAAGAGGCCCCATCTCACTGAAATTCTTATTTTCCACCTGGTTTCCACTGACACAGCAGTAGTTTGGAGTAGAATACCGAAGAAACAATATTGGTTTGAAACATTGAGTTAATGCCAACTGATAATGACCCTACCGAAGAAGCTCCTGAGTTTCTGAGGCTGTATTTCTTTATTGGAGTAGAAAGCCCTTTCTCCCAAAGAATGGTGCTGACTCTGAACTGCCCATCTTGCAGTTGGAAGCCCAGTGCCTGACCGCTATGTCACCAGGGCTCCTAGGGGTAGAACAGTCATTTTTCTGTTTTGTAGTCTGCCCCTATCCTCAGCCTGGAGTTAGGGAGCAGGCTGTCATCGGAGACCTTTTGTTGTGTCTGTAGGCATTTCCTGGTTGCCAGCTTCTTCCTATCCAAGTCTGAAAGAAGTGAAGCCAAACACATGAAAAAGACTTCTCTGATGATTTCCCAGGAAATTATCATTTCTTTCCCTTTGTGGCCTAATCTCTCTATCTGACCTGCCTCCTTCTCTCCATTGTACAGATGGCTCTTTTATATATAATGCACAAGGTTTTGGTTCATACTTAGCAGGAGGTATAGGGAAAATTACATGAAGTCCATTTTTCCACAAGCAGAAGTTTCCTCCCTCAATGGTTGTTTGGCTAACCTGAAGCAATTATGTCAAAAGCTAATTGAGAGGTGTAAGCATCCTTTGGATGGTGAAAGATGGCTTCATTTATTAAAAACATAGGGATTCTCATGCCTTTATTTTTTCAGGTTATGAAATGCTCATTAGAATGCTTGCTAATGGCAACACATTGCTGGCTGGAGGGTCTTACTTGTTTTTATCTACATAAGGGTAGATAGATATGGCATGAAGGAATATAACAGCCAATTAATTCACACACAGTATAGACGGCTCAGTTCAACTCACTTCTGTAAAACAGTTAATATGCTGGAAGTCCTTCAACTCACAAGGGCTGCTGGGTCCAAGATCAAGGAAGTAGAAAGCTGAGTCCTCCCTTGGACACTGCAGGCAGTCAGGCCACAGGCAGCAAATAGCAGGGTGGGTCACCAACAATTAACCAGATGACAGGATCTGACAGTCCCCAGCTCAAATGATGTATGTACAAGCAGTGTGGCGAAGCAGGTCTTAAAGGAATCTCAAGCTCTAGTGACACAGTCCATGGGTTGGGTGTCCCACAGGTAGTGTAGCTGACCAGTTGAGGCAGAAAACTAGCAAAGGCAGCCACACACTGGTCTGATCACCAGAGATCAAGAGAGAGACAGGCGGGATTTGAGAAGCCATTTATCACTTTGCCCTCTGTATTAGTCTGGGTACTTTGGAGAAACAAATCCACAGCAACTCATATATGAGAGAGTTTTATGTAAAGAAAATGTGCATCATGAAAACATCCCAACCCAATGCTGCCCAAGCCTACAAGTCCAACATTAACTCATTAACCCAACACCAGCCCACAAAGTCCTCCACCTCACAAAACAGAGGCAATGATGCCGACTGCAGGAGGAAAGCTGAGTCAGTGAACGAATAAGCATCTCAGCACTAGCAGGGGTCTCCACACGGTTGCTCCAGCACCCAGGGCTGCATCAGGATAGATCCATGTAGCTTCTCCTTGGGGATGTCTTGTAGGAAGTCAATCTTGCAAGTTGAAGCAGGGAACTGCTAAGGCAGCTACACCCTGGTATGACCATCACAAAGCAAGAGACCCAGAACTAGAAAGGCGAGGCTCACCACCCATTTATCCCTCCGCCTTTCAATTAGCCCCCCACATGTGATTATCGGCCAAGTTGGCACAATTAACTAACTCACCCTCCAATCAAACTGAGATCTTATTAATCCCACATGTTCTTATTGGCAAGGTTGGCACAATAAACCTACCTATCACATTATTTTTTTCCTCCTTTCCCAAAACCCAATTCACTGCCATTGGCTCATAGCAACCCTGTAGGACAGAGTGAAACTGCCCCTGTGGGTTTACAAGACTGCACATTTTGATGCAAGTAAAAAGCTTTGTCTTTCTCTTGCAGAGCAGCTGGTGATTTTGAACTACTGACCTTGTGGTTTGCAGCCCAATATAACTCACTACATCACCAAAGCACCTTTTTCCTGTTCCAGTCTTACCAATTAAATAATATCAAGAGTTTCTCTGATTGTATAAATGAAACATCAAATATTTATTGTCCACATACTAAAAAGCAGGTACTGCATTGTTAGATAGTTCTCTAAAGAGGATTTTATTTTACAGATAAAAACAATTCAGCTCACTGAATTTAACGTGCTTGCTGTAAAAAGTAGATTCTATATTTAAAACCAAGTCTAACATATTCTGAAACCCAATATTGCTTTTTCCATGTATAACCCTAAAAAAACCCTCACTTGGCCTTTTTAAGTTTCTGTTCTTGTACATGTGAAATGGGAATAATACCCATTTAATAGGATTGGTATTACACACCAATTACCACAAGCACATTGGCATCTACTGCAACCATAGTAATCCAGAACGGCTCCATGGCTTTCTCATGATTGTGATTCGCAATAGAAGCCAACTGCCATGTCTTTGTCCTGTGTGTTTAAATCACTGACCATTTGGTTATCAGTTCAATGCTTAACTGTTAGCTCCATAAATTAATTAATATCTATGAAAGAGTTTAGATTCTATAAAGCATATGCGACTTTGTGAGGCTTTTACCATTAGAAAATTATATCCCATACCCTGTCAGAAGGACTTGTCTATTAAAATGTTTATCCAATCAGTATGATCAATATTTAGCAGAGCCCTCATTTAAAACCATGGATCGGAAACAGATTGTTTAGAATCTATTGCTGGCTACCACTTACTCATTGTTTTCCCTTAGATAAATTACATAACCTCTTAGAAATTAAGTTTCCCTATCAGTAAAAGAAAGATCATTTATTACTCATCCCTTTTGGTTCTTGTAAATATCAAAATAGTTAATATGAAAAGCACTTGATACAGTACCTGTTTGATGGCTAGTACTTAATAATTTAGCTTCTAGTATTACTTAATCATCTAACTGCTTTTCTTACCCATAGCCTTATCCTGCTGTACTGACTTATGTTTATGAACATTCCCACAAAGGTAGGGTTCAGCCAGGGGCATAGAAAAGAGTTAGTATGAGTGACCTACTAGAGCCATCACACAGAGGAAAAAACAATTCAGAAAGAGAATTTGAAATCCTATCAGAAGTAAAAGGACAGCACGCTCTTGCATAACCTTTCAGTATAGCTTGCCTACATGGAGCTGCGAGTTTGAATATTTGGGAAAATATGTTTGGAACTCTCCTCCATAACACTTCATTAGATTCCTTGCTTGTCCCACTCATTTCGGATGTGATTGGCTTCAAAATCAACTCATCTACCTTGTATGCCTGTCTCCATCATAGTCTCTTCTTAAGACACTCATACAGGGTTAACCAAGTGTTTATATTTAAATCATTATACCTATCAATCAAATGTAGTCTCCAGTCAATCATATATCTAGCTTACAATAGAAAAGGAGCAAAGTCGGCTAAAATCACTTGGCTGACACAATGGGTATGAAGTCTCCTCAGCGAGCAAGCTGAACATCATTTGCTGTGCTCAGTTTGCAACCTAAGTTCATCCTTTCGACCTGATAACTCAGCTAAACCTACCAATTTTCCCTCTTTCATTTAGGACATATTTCATTATTCTTAAGACATCTCTCACACACAGGTTAGCATGTCAATGTATCTGTATTATTAAACAATCGGATGATATTATTACCTTCCATATCACCAAAAGTATTCATTATGTGAATGCGTGATATGTAATTTTTTAAATAACTAGGTAAAGACAGTCATATTAATATGTAGTAAGAATCAAGATTTTCTATGGCATGCTCTCCTTGTAATAATTTGTCACATGAGTATATTGCATCGCTCTCAGTTTTAATTTCTTTATCTTTAAAATGGAGTGTAGCCTTTCTGCATTTAGGCAGCTTCTCTTCTCTAATGAACATGTTTTATACAATCACCAGTATGATTTTCCATAAACATACCAAAACAAAACAAATAAACAAACATAAAAGCACTGCCATCAATTTGATCCCTATTCATAACAACCTTATATAGGGCTCTGAAACTGTAAATCATTATGACAACAAACAGCCTCATCATTCCCTTAGGAACTGCTGATAGATTTGAACTGTCAACCCAATGCTGAACCCATGTGCCAAACCTGGTAGGGTATATCAAACAAATTACTTTAGACCCCTCAGTGACTCCTCATTTCAGCTATAATGAGGTTCTGTTCCACAGAATGTACTTAAAATACCTTGTGAACTGGACTTTACCCACTCTCAAGCCCCATATTCTCTACACATCCACTTATATATTATATCTCTACCCTATTGTAAGAATCAGAGTTGGCAATCATGACCTTTCTCTTTCTATAAATTGCCATCTGGAAATGAACTGTCCTTTTCAATAGACAATCTTTTCAGGTGACAATCTCCCTTCCTTATGCTTCCAAACCTACTTAGCTTGTATTTCAATGCTCTTTAAAACATATTTGTGCAAACATCCACTTATATTTCAACTGTATCTTAGTCTAGGTATTACATTTTTCTATTGGACTCTGGTGTAAAAGTCAATTCAAATAAACAAACAAACCAAAAAACCCTCCCTATTGAGTCCATGTGGATTCATAGTGATCCTATAGGGCAGGGTAAAAATTCCTCTGTGACTGTAACTCTTTACAAGAGTAGAAAGCCCTATC
Source organism: Echinops telfairi (assembly GCF_000313985.2). Taxonomy (NCBI): domain Eukaryota; kingdom Metazoa; phylum Chordata; class Mammalia; order Afrosoricida; family Tenrecidae; genus Echinops; species Echinops telfairi. The sequence goes on from NW_022111320.1 coordinate 23,236,774, forward strand.
TTTCTCCCTTGGATCAGAGTGTAGTTTTGAACAGCTGACCCAGTGCTAGACAAGGTATTGCAGCCCAACATGTAACCACTATGCCACAAAGGCCCCAAAAGATAAGTTGAGGAGATGAAATGGATACCAGAAAAAGACACAATTGAGCCAAAGTAAAATTTTAAAAATCAGGAAAAATATATATAGGAAAATATAATACAAAGAACAAAAAGGAAAACAATTCCAACCATATAATAATCAATTACCTTAAACATAAGTAAATTGAACACACAGGTCTAAATTTTTTTCTGAATGCATAAAAAGCAAGACCAGGTGTATGTAATTTATAACAGACACAGTTTAATATCAAGGAGGAGATGGGTTTTAAATAAATAAAAATAACAAAGATATGCAATGCTAACTTTCAGCATAAGGAAGTTATGGGTATATTCATGTCAGATAAAGTAGACTTTAAGGCAAAGAGTATTCGTGACCAGGAATAAAGATGGTCAGGAAAATCTTAAGAGTAATTCAAATAAGGAAATGGACGTTCAATACATGAGACATTATCTGTATAAACCCAATGTCATTACAGCCATTATGCCATGCCATATAACAATGACCTCACTTCCCTGCCACTGAGTCAATGCAGACTCATAGCAGCCCATTAAGACAGAGTAGAGCTGACCCGGTGGGTTTCTGAGACTGTAACTCTTTGCAGGAATAGAAAACCTCATTTTAATTCCATGGAGTTGCTGATGTTTTCAAACTGCTGATCTTACAATTAGCAGCCCAACTCACCACCCACTATACCACCCAGGCTTCATATAACATAGGAAGGAGGGTATGGATAAATATGATCTCTAGGATCCTCTTCATCTTCTAAATCTCAGTATTATTTTTATTCCTCTCTGTTCCCAAAACACTCCCAATAGTTGTATCTCCACTGTTATTAGCATTTTATGAGTTACAGAATTATAGATAGATTAGATAGATAGATAGATAGATAGATAGATAGATAGATAGATAGATAGATAGATGATAGATAGATAGATATAGAAAGATAGGTAGATGGATGGCTATTGGGGTTGGCAGTCAGTCTGAAACTATTTGTTCTTTAGTGGTTTAATAATTTTTCATTCTCACAAATTTGGTGTCTTTATAACTGTAATAGAATAAATAGCTGCAAGTAATGTCTGTTTTCAGACAGGCAGAATTTTAAGCTTCTGACAGCCTATAGCGTTATTAGTTTCAAACATGTTAAGATTTGTTGGTTTAATGAGTGATTTTCTCTTAATCACAGACAAATGTATTTACTCTAGTACGGGGCTAAATAGAAGTAAAGTCGTCAAGAGAAATGAGCTGAAGAATTTTTACTTGCAACTGTGTTCTGAATCTGCTGTACTAGATGTATTAGGTATATCTGCATGATTGCTATAAGCTCAGAATCAGATGACTGTTGCATTTAGAAGCATATGAGACAATTATCAAAGAATGAATACAAGTAAAATGTTGATGAAGATAATTCAACAAAAGTTGAAGGTAGCTTCCAGATATTCAGAATGTATTCAGAAGATTTAGAACTATGGATACCAGTGCTGCTACAATAGGAATCTTTTTTGAAGGCAGAGAATACCAGAAAGGTGTTTGTTAGCATTTTATAGACTATGCAAAGCATTCAACTGTGTAGATTATAATAAGCGATGGTTAACATTGTGTTCATATGGAACCTGTAATTAGACCAAGATGCCATCCTTAGAACAGAACAAAAGAAAACCGAGTAGTTTAAAATCAGAAAAGGTATGCATCGAGGCTATGCCCGAGCACCATATTTATTAAATCTGTATTTTCAGCAAATACTACGAGGAGCTGGACTATATGAAAAAGGATGCATCAGACTTAGGAGAATGTTCATCAATAACTGACCATATGCAGAGGATTGGAAGCATTTGCTGATGACCACAGCCTTCAGTATAGATTACAACTCACTGTACAGAAAACCCAAATCCTTTCAACTGAACCAATAGAAGACATCATGATGAAAGGAGAAAAGATTGAAGTTGTCAAGAATTTCATTTTGCTTAGATTCACGGCCAATGCTCATGGAAGCAGCTGTCAAGAAATCAAACAACATATTGCATCGAGAAAATCTTCTGCACACCTCTTTAAAGTGTTCAGTAGCAAGGATGTTTCTTTAAAGACTATGCATGTGAAAGTTGGACAATGAATAAGGAAGATTGAAGAAGTATTAGTGCATTTGAATTATGGTTTTGTGAAGAATACTGGAAGTACTATGGGCTGCCAGAAGAACAAACAAATGTGTTTGGGGAGATGTACCCATCTTCCCTCATTTATGCTTGCTTATCTTTTTTACTCCTTGCAATTCAGAAGTGATTAGATTTAGCTCATGGGTGTTAGTCTGGGTACACTAGAGAAACAAATTCATAGACACTCACATGTACATATGAAAGAGGTTTATAAACAAGAGCAATTGAATATTGATAAAACATCCCAGCCCAGTCCAGATCAAGTCCATAAGTCCAATATTAGCCAATATGTCTGATACCAATCTATAAAGTCCTCTTCAGACTCACAAAATACATGCAATGATGCTGAATGCAGGAAGATCACAGGCCAGTGGGTGGGAAATCCTATGGATCCAGTGGCATTGCAAGCATCTCAGCATTGGCAGGGGTCTCTGCATGGCTTCTCCAGCTCCAGAGGTCAGGTTGCATCAGGGTAGGTCCATGTGGCTTCTCCAACTTCCATGGCATACTGCCATGTGTCTTTTCAGTAGAGGGCCTCTCAGGGAGTGAGTCTTGAGTTTTGTCAGTAGAGAGTCTTAACGTGATCCCAGAGAGAGAGAGAGAGAGACTGTCTCCTGACACCAAGGAGGAAATCAAGGAATTCCCAGAATTCTCAGAAGGCCATGCCCACACAGAGGCCTCATTGGCTATGATCTGATTGACAGACAAGACTCCACCCCTTCACCCTTAATCCTCTCAAGTCCCAAATTGACACCAGATTATGTAACTACCACAGCGTGCTACACTGATATAGTCTCACTAATATAACAATAAATCCCCTATTTCCAAATGAGATTACTTTGCTAGGTGTAGGGTCAGACTTCCAACACGCATTTTAGGAGCATATACTTCAGTCCATCATAGGCAGTTCCTGGTATCTCTTCTAATTGAATTCAAATAGAAGAAGACAATCTTCTTCCCATAAATGCGTTCTGGCTCTGAGAAAGACAATTGCACTTTGTGCATTCCTTCTCATTTATGTCTAACTCCCCTGCCAACCTGTCTCAACATTTCTTCCCTTCCTGAAAAGCAAGGGGGAAAGGTATCCCGGGGTGCTGCTTCTCTTCATTCTTTGCTTTTGAGAAAGCTGCTATTTTAAAATTTGGCTTTGAAGTCAAAGATGTCTCAACTGAGATATTGAATCCACTCTTAAGTAACATGTTACCTTGGGTAAATCACTTATTTTCTGTAATGTTTTCACACACTGGTCAATTGTAAAGGTTGATTATCAGAGGCTAAAGAAAAAGAATTGCTAGTAGGGTTGCAGTGGATAAAGGCACAGATTTCCAAACGAACATGTCTCAACATGTCCCTGTCATCAAGGTAGGGCTGCAGGGAAGTAACTCTTCCCTTGCCTCAGTCTCTTTGCGGTGCCTTCAGAAAAGGTCTGATCAAAGTAATGGTTTCCAACGGGGCCTGCTGGGACAGTTCAATCCAAGGCAATGCAGTCAGCTCGGAAGACTTTGGCAACTGTTTGGGGAGGAGCTCAGAGGAGATTCTTGAGACATGTTTTCCTAAAAACACAGGATGACCACTAGGGCTTTTATGAAGAATTTTTTAACTTTTCGAAAGCTGCATTGGTGAGAAAAAGGCCAGAAAGGTTGCATTGAGAAAGAGTTTTCAATCATAACAATGCACCTGCTCATTGTTTGAAAATAGCAAGGGATTTTCTATGAAAATTTCATTGGTAAACCTTGCCCCATCCACCTTACAGCCATCATTTTTAACCACTTGAAGCTGTATTTTTTTAATTAAAAAAAAT
>NW_022111320.1:23241429-23255143 GCF_000313985.2 Echinops telfairi
TGGTTCCCTCTTTCTACCCTACATTCCCTTCACCCTCCAGGCATCGTCCCTCTCACCACTGATCCTGAAGGAGTCATCTATACTGGATTCCCTGTGTTTCCAGTTGCTATCTGTACCAATGTACATCCTCCGGTCCAGCCAGATTTGTAAGGTAGAATTAGGATCATGATAGTAGTGGGGGGGGGGAGCATTAAAGAACTGAAGGAAAGTTATATGTTTCATTGTTGCTATGTTGCACCCTGATTGGCTCGTCTCCTCTCCGCAATCCCTCAGTAAGGGGGTGTTCAGTTGCCCACCGATGGGCTTTGAGTCTCCACACTACACTCACCCACCTTCACAATGATATGATTTTTTTGTTCTTGGATGCTTGATACTTGATCCCTTGACAGCTCGTGGTCACACACGCTGTTGTGCTTCTTCCATGTGGGCTTTGTTGCTTCTGGGCCAGTTGGCCTCTTGTTTATCTTCAAGCGTTTAAGACCCCAGATGCTATATCTTTTGATAGCCAGGCACCATTAGCTCTCTTCACCACATTTGCTTATGCACACATTTGTCTTCAATGATCGTATCAGGAAGGTGGGCACCCACTGATCTGATTTTTAGTTTTTTGATGTCTGATAACTGATCCCTTCTGCACCTCGTCAGTCAGGCTGGTGTGCTTCTTCCATGTGGGCTTTGATGCTTCTCAGCTGGATGGCCACTTGTTTATCTTCAAGCCTTTAAGAAATGAGAGGCTATATCTTTTGATAGCCAGGCACCATTAGCTCTCTTCACCACATTTGCTTATGCACACGTTTGTCTTCAGTGGTTGTGTCAGTAAAGCAGGCACCCACTGATATGATTTTCAGTTCTTTGATGTTCAGGCTGTATTTTATTCCCAAAACACAAAGAACATCAAACAGACACAAAATCTGAGTATCAATGTATCAGTCTGGGTAGACTAGAGAAACAAATTCACAGACATGCACATGTATAAGAAAGAGCTTTATATAAAAGAGTAATTGTATATAGAGAAAACATTCCAGCCCTGTCCAGTTCAAGTCCATAAGTCTGATATTAACCCCTATGCCTAATAACAGTTTATAAATTCCTCTTCAGACTCTTGCAACACATGCAATGATGCTGAATGCAGGAAGATCACAAGCCAGTGGGCCGAAAGTCTTATGAATCCCGTGGCAGTAGAAGCATCTTAGTGCTGGTATGAGTCGCCACGTTGCTCCTCCAGCTCCAGGGTTCTGGTTCCTTCAGTGTAGTTCCATGTGTCTTGTCAGCTGGAAGACGAAGTAGAGAGCACAGGTCTGACCTCCAGTGAACTATTTATCTCTGTAGCCTCTCCACTTGAGGTCCTCAAGCTGTGACCTGATTGACAGGCAGGCTAAACTCCACCCTTTCACAGTTAATAGTCTCAAATTGACACCAGATTATGTAACTCCCACATTCAGGGATGTCAAAACACTTCCTTTTGATTTGTGTAACTCCAAGGGTGCAGAATTCTTTGGGAAGGGGTAGCGGGATGGAAGCATCATTTTCAGAAGTGTATAGACCTGGATGGAGGATGTGTTGAGAAACAAGAGCTTCACATTTCGATAGTTTTAATTAAAAATTTTATGATCTTATAGCAATATTTTTAACTTACCTTCATAGATTATAATTTACATGAAAGGCCTTAGAACGGTGTATGATATATGGTAGATGCTTAAGAAACAAGGGTTCCCTTTCTCTGCATTTTATTTCTCAGTGGCATACCTGCTGAATTCTAACCATCAGAGATAAAACTCTTATTGCTGAAATCTCTTTGTCATAAGGACCTGATCATTTCCTTTTATCATTGAGAGCTTCTGAGTTACAGTAGTTTGGGGTATTCATTTTTAAGCAAATTCATAAAAGTGAAGACTCTGTGATGCTCCTGGAGGATGCTCATGTAGCCATAAGGGGACACAGAAAATCAGAGACTTCTTTGCTCAGCCACCATTCAGAACTTCCAAAATGTAGCTGCAAAAACTCAGCCAAAGACACCGAGGCTTTTAAAATTTTAAATAAAAACTGGAGACAGTTACCATGCCTACTCTAGTGTGTTCTCTAATGAATAAAGAAGAAAGTGAAATGGCATCGCTGCCCCTTGCTGACAGTGGTTTTGCCCCCATCAGGCCCAATGACCTGAGCCCTTACTGCTGAAATGAAATGACAAAGGGACGCACATCAGTGACTTTTCCTAAAGGTGTGCAGGAGAGGCAAGACCTGCAGTCATCTTAAGGGTGACAGAAAATGCAAATTAAAAATTAGAGCTGGTGCCTCCTCCCTGAGCACACAGGTCAGTGCTGCAATCATCAGCAGAAAACAGAACTTCTATTTATATAAAAGGGCACCAAGGATGATCTCAGCTCCATTATAAGTTATACTACTGCCTTAGTGTAGACTTCCAGCCACGAATGCAGAGACCATGATCAAAGTGGAACAATTTCTTTGGGAAGCGAAGGTAATACTGATAGGGAAATAGGGAAGTAACCAAATGAAAAGAAGGCAGCCTATATCGGGGGTATTGTTAAATCAGGAATAAGCAGGAGAAGCTTAGTAAACTGAGGAAGTCAATGCTTCTACCCAAGGGCTAAGGGAGTTTCAGTATTTATCCTTCATACTTACTAGGCATTGGCTAAGCACTGATCTTAGGAAGATACTAAGTTCCAGGTACCTCTGACTGCCAAGTATGTTGACAATGCAGATTTCTGGGAACTGAGGGTCATCCCTTTAACAAAAATCCAGGATGCCCTTTGGAATCTGGACTGGTGTGCATGATCAGAGGTGACAATGGCAGAGCGTGAACTCTCTCTGCTGTGCCTGTTACACATTTCACAGGAGATTTTCTTTGAACTAGTCTGTTCTTAAAGATGCTATGTTTAAACCTGCAAGCTGAAGATAGAGTTTCATTTCAACTAATTTACAAACTTCATGCTGAAATATTTTAGAATAACAACAATTACAAAATGAAACCAAATAAAAAGGCAAAGGTAGATCTGGGTCACTACACCCAGCCTGGTTCTGGGTTAGTTATTGTTTTATTATTAATGTCTGCTGGAAAAGTTTGGTGTTAAGTGGAAGAAGACTTGGCTTTTAGGACTGCAAGGTCCATTCAGAGGCAGCTGTGTGACCTTGGAGAATTGAACTAACTTTACACTTTCACAGAATTTTTGTATCTCAAGACTTACATCACTCTGTGGTTGTAAAATTTTCATGGGTCCTTGAGAAAATGAGGGAGTATATACTCCAAATTTTGCCCTTTAGGAACATGAGTAACTCCCCATTTCCTACAAAAGAAACTCCAAAATTATTTTCCTTACAGTCAAGATCTTCCCCAAGCTACTAAATAGCCCAAATCTTACTAAAAATATCTATTAATAATCAGAACTTGGTAAATATGACTCTAGTAATTTATAAGTCTTAAAAATTAAATGAAATGCATAATCAATATCACAGGTATTAGTTAGCTGAAAAGGACTAGTATTGGGCATTTTGAATCAGACAATCATATGCTTTACTTTACTGGAAATGACAAATTCAAGAGGAGTGGTGTGACATTCACCATCAAAAACAAGATTTCAAGATATAGTTTAAAGTATAATGCTGTCTACAATGAAATAATATCCAATCACATATAAAGAAATTCAATTAATACAAATTAGTAGAAGTTAGGTGACAAACACTAAAGCTAGCGATGAAGAAATTGAAAAAGTCTACTAACTTCTTCAGTCTGAAATTGATCAGATATGTACTCAAGATGCACTGACAGCTATTGACAATTGGAATAGAAAAGATGAATACAAAGCAGAAAGAATTATAATGGAAAATGTGGCCCTGGTGATAGAAACAAAGTTGAAGATCATATGGTAGAATTTTGCAAGTCCAATGACTATCTCATTCCAAATCTTTTCTCAATAACATATATGACAATAATACGCTCCTACTTCAACAGATAGAACATACAAAAATCAAATTCACTACCTCTGTGGGTACAGACTCTGGAGAAGCTCAATCAACAGCCAAAACAAGAGCAAGGTCACACCGTGGAATAGACTAACCCCCCCAAATCGCTCATGCGTAAATTCAGGTTGAAGCTGAAGAAAATTGAAAACAAGTCCATCAGCGCCCAAATATGAACGTGAGTGTATTCCCCATGAAGTTTGAGAATATCTCTAGATTTGACTCGCCAAACAGAAATGACAGAAGACTCTAGGGGCTGTGGGATGACTTCAAGAACATCATACACGTGAAAGCAAAAGGTCAGTAAAAAACCATAAAGAAGGAAAAGGTTAAACTGGATGTCAGAAGAGACTCTGAACCTTGCTCGTGATTGAGGATACTTAATGCAAATGGAAGAAATGATTCAGCAAAAGAGTGGAAGAGAAAATGCCAAAGGGTAGCCAGAGAGCATAAAGTAAAGTATAATGAAAAGTTCAAAGACCTGGAGATAGAAAACTTAAAAATATGTGAGTGTATATTGAGCTAGAAAAAGAAAAAACCCAGCCTCAAGTTGCAATATTGAAAGACTCTATGGGAAAAATATTAAATGATACAGGAAGTATCAAAAGAAAATGAAAGAGTACACAGAATTGCTGAACCAAAAAACAATGGATCAACATTCAGCCACTTCAAGAGGTAGAACATGATCAAGAACCAAAGGTATTGGAGGAAGAAGTCCAAGCTGAACTGAAGGCATTAGTCAAAACTATGGCTCCAGGAATTGTTGGACTACCCACTGAAACATTTCAACAAGCTGATGAAGCACTGGAAGCGCTCACCTATGCCAAGAACTTATGAAGATAGTCACCTGACCAACTGACTGGAAGACAACCATATTCACATCCATCCCAAAGAAAGGCAACCAAAGAGAATGCACTTGATGGTCCAGGCAAGTAAAACTTGCTGAACATTACTCAACATAGGTTGCTGCAGTCCATTGAAAGGAAATTGCACGAAAGCCAAACTTGATTCATAAGAAGACATGGAACAAAGGATATTAATGGTAGCAGAATATGCAGAAAGATATTTACCTCTGCATCATTGACTGAGCAAAGGCATTTATTTGGCTGTGTGAATCATGACAAACTATGGGTAACATTGAAAAAATGGAGACCCTGAAACACTTCATAGTCCTCATGCAGAACCTGTTCATGAACCAAAAAGCACTTTGGGGAATGATTGAGGAAATGCTGGGTTGTTTAAAATCAGGACAGGTGTATTTCAGGATATATCCTTTCATCAGATGTATTCAATTTGTATACTGAGAAAATAATCTGAGAAACTGGACAATATTGGAGGAAAACCCTGTATCAGGATAGGTGAAAGTGCTATTAGCAATTTTCGAGATGCAGATGATCAATCATGTTTGCTAACAGGGAGGAGGACTTGAACACTTGTTGATGAAGGACAAAGACTACAGTCTTCAGAATGGATTGCAAAGAAAATGTAAAGAAACCCACAATCTTCACAAATAGACCAATAAGCAGCATCATGATAAGTGGAGAAAAGGTTGATGGCATCAAAGGTTTCATCTTGCTGAGACCCACGATCAATGTGCCTGGAAGGAGCAGACACGAAATTAAACAATGTAGTCCACTAGGCAAACCTGCTGCAGAAAGTCTTTTTAACGTGTTCATGAACAAGGATGTCTTTTAGAATTAAGATGTTTCTGATCAAAGCAATAGTATTTTGAATTGCCTAAGAAAAACGTGAAAGTTGGGGATTTAATAAAGGAAGCTGTAAAACACCTGTGAATTTGAATTCTGACACTAAGAATATTGACTAAGAGTGTAGCATGGACTGCCAGAAAAACAAAACCAAAAAAATCCATTTTGGTAAAAGTACAGCGAGAGCACTCCTGACAGATGGCAAGACTTTGTCTCGTGTACTTTGCACACGTTATCAAGAGAGACTGTTCTCTGGGAAAGGACACCATCCTTGTGAAAATGGAGGCAGATTGATGAGACAGATTGCTGCCGTGGCTCCACCCATGCTCTGAAACATAGCAGTGCCAGAGGTTTGGCACAGGACTGGGCAGGGTTTCATTCTGCTGTGCACATGGTTTCTATGAGTTGGAACCTACTCAACAGCACCCAACAACAACATAATGATCACAAACATATGAATATATTTAGATTAATCCCTCTCTATAGTTAAGTCACTCCTATAGTTCCCAGTCCCTCTTAGCAGCTCCTTTCCCATCTCATTGGCTAATTCTCTCTTTTCTTCCAAATTTCTACACGTTATAAATGTTCCAGTACCCAGATTCCATCCCACTAATGCATTCTTAAAGCAATCTCATCTCTCAGTGACAAAACAAAACGAAGGAAATAAACCAAACACAATTTCCATGAATGTCTTTCCAGTTTACATCTAGAACACAGATCAATCTGGGACATCTCAAACCTCTTCTGTCAATAACCACACTCATGATTGTGTTCTCACACCTGCTCCTCTCTCAGTCTCACGAGCATTTCCTTTCTCCCATTTATCTGGGCTCAAAACCTTTGAGTCATCTCAATTCCTATTTTTCTCTCAAACCCCTTAGCAAATCCATTAACAAATTTGATTACCTTGCCTTTAAAATGCATGCAGAATCTAATCCCTTTCCTTTCTATCACTTTGATCTATTATCTCCCTGTAATAACTTCTTCACTGCCCTCTATGCTTATTTGCATCCCTCCTGCCTCCATTCTTCAAAAAGATCCAAAGTAAATTTTTTTTCAAACTTAAACCATATTAAATCACTATTCTGTAAAAACTGATACCTTCAAAGCAACCAGAGTGACAGCTAAGGTCTAGTCATGCCATAGGGCTCTAACCGATCTCCCCACCCAGCTTCGTTGTCATAGTTTCCCCTCATCTCCTGGTTCACCTTCTTCCAGCAAAATTGACTTCCTTGCTGATGCTTCACTCCTCCAAGAACACCCTCCACTCATTTCCTTTTGTATCTATTTCCTTTGTCCAAAGCACCACTTTCCTCATAGCCCTGTCTTCTCCCTGCTTTCCTTCTAACTTCTCAAATATCCTTTATCAGGGAGGCATTCCCAAGCACCTTTTCTCCTTCACATTCCTCTTCTATTATGTTAATAGTCAAGATAGCATTTCATATTATAGATTGTGTTAGTCTGTTTACAATGAGCTTAATCAGAAATTGAGCCTCAATGATCTATTTTAGATTCAGTGCTATTCTCGACCTCTAGACCAGTGGCTCTCAACCTGTGGGTCACAACCCCTTTGGGGGGTCAAATGACCCTTTCACAGAGTTGCCTAAGACCATCAGAAAACATATATTTTCGATGGTCTTAGGAACCAAGACACTGCTCCTCTATCCACCTCCAGGCGGGTCTGCCCACATGCAAGTACTGCCACATAGGAGTACCCAGTGTGAAGACTGTTACCCATGCTACACCATGCTTCAAGACAAAATTTCATTTATTTGTTATTAGAAATAAATATTTAACAATATATAATTGCATATTGTTTTGTGATTAATCACTATGCTTTCATTGTGTTCAATTTGTAACAATGGAAATACATCCTGCATATCAGATATTTACATTGCAAGTCATAACAGTAGCAAAAGTATAGTTATGAAGTAGCAATGAAAATAATTTTATGTTTGAGGGTCACTCCAACATGAGGAATTGTAGTAAAGGGCCGTGGCATTAGGAAGGTTGAGAACCACTGCTCTCGACTGTCAGGCGTTTAATATTTGGGGAGGCATTAGTAACTGGTTTTAAGGTAGAATTCCCATTTTTCATGAGGGAGAGACCCTGTTTTGATTCCCAAGCTATATGCCTCAAGTGAAGCCACCCCTCATATGTCGCCTTAAGTTTGATGTGATGATCAAACTAAGGAGAGCAGGGCAAAAAGCCCTGGTGCTCTACTTCCCAAAGTCAGTCATTGAAACTACGAATCACAATGGTGTCATCCCATTGTCTGGGGATTATCATGGATTGGGGGTTGCTGGGGGACAGCAACTAACAATAACCACAACAACTATCTATTTGTGATAGTTACCCATTTTATGTCAACTGGATAAAAGAATGAAGGGCTGGAGTTTAGCCTGTCAATCAGGTCACAGCCTGATGAGGTCTCCTTGTGGGTGTGGCCTTCTCATAAGGATTCTGAGAACTTCCTTTCTTTCTCTCTGGAGGTGGGACACACTCTCTCTCTACTTCACTTTTCTATGTTGAGTCAATCAGAGATCTCCCGAGTCATGTAGAGACTGACACCAGTGCTAAGATGCTTCCACCGCCACTGGATCCGCAAGACTTTTTACCCACTGACCTGTGATCTGGCTGCAATTTGCATTATTGCTTGTGCTGTGTGAGTCTGAAGATGAATTTTTGGACTAGTATGGAATTTATGGGTTAATATCGGACTTATGGACTTGGTCTGAACTGGGCTGGCATGTTTCTTGATATACAATAAAGCTCTCTCTGACACACATATGAGTGTCTCTGGATTTGTTTTTCTAGCCAACCAAACTAACACACTATTTAAATAGTGAGGTATGCATACTGTAGATAAATCAACCATTCAAATGCAAATGTTTTCAAATGCATTCAAAATCAACCATTCAAATGCAAACTTTGTCCACCAGGACAAAGTTCCAAGGGCTAGGAAAGAAGGAGGAATAGAAACAGAGCACACATGGAGGCAGCTGGGTAAATGATGGCTTGTAATGGATGAGTTGAAGCAAAATGTGTATCAGTTGTTGAATGCAAAACCAATGATCTGTTCTTTAAACTTCTCAATTCACAAGTTAAGAAAAACTGTATCTTTTTAGAAAATATCCAAATATAAAATGTTTACTTTGTGTACATTAGAAAATAATTTACTTAGGTAGCAAACCCCCACAAACAAACAAATAAACCTGATGCCTTCACCAAAACAGAAGCATTCTGTCTCCTTATATTTCCAGTTCTTGGCCACTCACGGGAGCTTAATAAACGTTAACACTGGGGGTCAGAAACAGCCAGCAATTGATAAAGTTGCCTCGAGCTAAGCTCAAATGTCTCCAACTGACTTGGATTTTACTAGCATGAATTTTCTGCGAGGCAAAGGGATTATTCTTCCGACTGTGTGTTTACTTTGACATTATGCTTCAACATGGAGCAGTGTTTATTTTTCTTAATTAACATAAGCAAAAGATACCAAGTGAATGACATAATCACTGTCAAAGTGCTCAGCAATCTTCCCTTGGGCTTATCCGTTTTTAATATGATTCTGTTTCTTGCTGCAATCATAATGTCGCCCCTTTCTATTCCTGATGAACTCTCTCAGGAGTGGCTGGGGGCATCAAGGACAGAGCAAATTAATCCTTGATTTAAGTAAAAAACACTTACCAGCCAGTCAATTTGGCAACTGTCATGGTGGAATCAGCCAAGATCATGATTTGCTGGCAAAGGAGACGTGCTGAGGAGCTGGGGGGCTTATTCCACTATGAACATTGCTGTTGCCTGATATGAGAAATCACCTTTACCCAGCCAGAGAGCTGGCTTCTTAGATGCAATGCTATTTTTTCCCCAATCTTGAGAGAAGGAACTAGATTACAAACCCATCTAGATATCTGAAGACTTTGCTGCTTAGATCATAAAGGGTGACATAGTGTAGGAATCCGTGCTTTGGCTTTAGGCTGCAATAAAGTAACTCTAATTGGTCTTGTGAATAATCTTTTACCATGCTTTTAGGGAAAATATTTTCTCTAGCATTAAAATCCACTGCCACTGTGTTATTTTCAATCCATAGTGACCCTCTAGTTTCTGAGACTTTATAAATCTCTATGGGAGCAGACAGCCTCCTCTCTCACAGTAAGTTCCAAAAAGGCCTATCCCAACACTTTGAGTGAGACTCTGAAATCAAAATGATGTGCATTAGTGTTGTTAGAAAAATGGAATAGTGTGATGTAATGGAAACATTTGTGGCTTGGAGTAAAAAAGCAGGGATCAAGTTCATGTCTCCCAGTGTGCTGCTGAGTGAGTTCAAACTCAACCTTTGAGCTAGAGCCTCAGTACTTAAGCATCATGCCACCAGGGCTCCTTGAAATTGGTCTTCTTCTGACCCCTAGAAACCCTATCTGGTAAAGTCAAACCACCTTATAGGGTTTCTTAGGCTAAAATTGCTATGGGAGCAGATTCCAAAATTTCACATGTATGTCTTAATCTGCTTGAGTCCTGATGACCTTCACTCATGCTTTATCATCCTTCCCAAACAGGGTCCTGCAGGATCATAAGGAAGAGACGTTATCACGTTTGTCTCTATGTCACCAATACTTAGCTTAATATAGAATTTAGTACCAGTTGTAAACTCTTTAGTTGGTTTATCTGCTCATATACCAATTATATGTTTCCATAAATGGCCATAAAAGTGCTATCTTCAATCTAAAGTGATCTCAGGTCTTCCCGTCAGTTTGGGTTCATCCATAAAAATACTGATAAGGACTTAAAATTTCTTAGCTATCTTGGCATGAGAACTTTATAGTCACATGCTCGGGGTCTAGGTATAGCAGGAGTGACCATAACAGGGTCAGGGTTATTGCCCTATGAATTAAAGGAAGCTCATAGAGCCAGGTTCTGACACTTTCTTCCTTAGGCTTTCTTCTGCTATATAGTACAGTGGAACCTCACATCTCAGTACCAGCTGAGCCCTGCAGGTAGGTCTTTTCTGATCTTGCTTGTGGACATATGACTTTGTGTGACTTTTTGTACACATGTCTACAGATATGTGCATACTTTTCAGTACCTATCATGGAAGCATCAAAGCTCACTGCTCTGAAATCGGCTTTGAAATTAGCGCCCCTCAACATTCTAGCCCAGCAGAAGGTTCCCATTCTCAGGCATTCTTCAGCCTGGAAACTATTCCATGCTGAGTTACCAAGACAGTCTGGTACCATAATAACTTTATAGCGAGCTCGATGATTGGATAGCATGAGCCATGTACATGGGGATGATCCGGAGATACCCTTTCTGTTTAATCTGGTGAGGGAGACCCTGGTCCCATAACAATCCCACTGCCCTTGTATTGCTGCACACCCCTATGAGGTGCATTTTCCGGGAGTCATCACTTCCAGACAGATCTAACCTACTGACTCCTGTCTCTGGTGCGTTTCTGCACCCTTAGCAGTGTGCCCCATGTTGCAGAAAGAGACTAGTAAACTATCCTGCAAATTCTCTGTGTCACTCAATCATCGATCAAGTTCTGACTCAAGGCGTGAGTAGTCTGCAAGCAGGGCAGTTTTTTTTAGGGGAAAGGCAATTTTATTGAGAAAGGGGGGTTGTGGTCATCAGTCAGTGCTCACCGTAGCTTGGGGAAGGCTGCCAAAGTGGTTGTGGGCAAGGCTCAACCATATCCAAGACACCTTCTTAGCTCATTAAGATAGAAGAGTATCCCAAGTGAACTAATTCACCCCAGCAAGGAGAGCAGTTTCAAGAGTCTTCCTGGAAATCATGACCCAAGGTTTGGTTATTGATAGTTGATTTGCCTTTTGTTCTTATTCTCGTGTTCCTACCAATGCTTTGGATCATTGATCCTAAGCTTTCTTCTTATTTCTGAATCAATTTTAAACCTACTCCTCTGGGCTGTGACTAACCTCATTCCTTAAGCTTTCTGTCTCCCCTGGGCAAAGGCTGTCAGCCTTAACCTCGGGTCCTCCAAACCTAGTCCCAATGTCCAAGCCACTAATCATGGCTGGCCTCTGCAGTCTCTCTGAAGACAGAGTGATAAAACAGATTACTCATGTTTAAAAGTTTGTAGGAGGACTTCTTATCACATTCTTTACCGTCATGCCTATAAATTAGGATTTTACAGTTTTTCCTTATTTATTTCATGGACAGAAATCTGAAAGTATTGTTTTTACATTAAAAAGAGAACCTATTTTTAGCTTGCAGCGGGAACAAGATGATATATGCTGCAGTTGTCAACTGTCTCTTAAAATGTATGTAGCACACTGGAGCTCATAAATATTTAAAAGTGATAAATAATTATCTGAAGCTCCCCGGTCCACTTTTTAAAATCATCATTTCCACAGGGAGCCAGGGAGCATTTGCTCTTTGTCAAGAGTCCAGGCAGAATTATCAGAGTTGAAACCTTGTCCCTCCTATTTGTTGTCGGTTTTGTCGTCCCCTTTCTCACTTCCCCACTGGTTTGGCAAGTATGCCCATACATTTCCATCACGGATCCTTCCGGAGGACAACAGGGACCACCTTGGGGACCTGTGAGAGAGGGTCATACAGAGCGGAGAAAAGGTAGACCTGGAGAAGGTGCTGCCTCTTTCAGAATTGTCAGGAGCTCTCCTCAGCAAAGAAATGTGATGACAAGTCAGCTTTCTGGAACATTCTGATAGCAGGTCTTCAGAAGAGGTTTTCCTGGGTAGAATAGGACAGCAGTATGGTCAAGCAGAAAGAGCAGAGAAACTGTAATTTTGCCTCAGCCACTTACCAAGTGAGTGCCAGTAAAGTACTTAGAAAAAGGAAAGCTCATCTGACAGGTTCATAGTGAGAATTAAGGCTAATGCTTGAAGGATTAGGTAAAATGCATAGCACCTAACGCCTATCAAAATCTCAATAACTGATAGCCATTATTATTGTGATATTGTTATGATTTAGCCTCTTAACTAACCTAACAGTTTAAATCACATCAACAATATTTTGCATTTTTCAAAGAGTGTCTTCAACTCCCATGTGGTGAATATTCTACAAAATTTTACATTACCTTGATGTCACCATGTCAACATCTCTTAACAATAATTATAGTTTAGGCCTAATATATGAATAAGGAGGACTTGGTGGTACAATGGTTGAACATTTGGCTGCTAAGCCAAAGGTCAGTGGTCTGAACCCATCAGCGACGCCATGGGAGCAGGTGTCGTAGCCTGCCGCTGGAAAGACTGCAGTTGTTGGGTTCCCTCCAGGGTGCGGGGGGGTTGTGGGGGGGGGACACCCCCTGACAGCAACCCTGTTCACAACAGAAGGAACCTCTGTGCCCAGGACTGCTCCACCCTCAAAAGTCATTGTTAGGTTGGAGCTCATTGCGGCAGCTACTGTTCCCGTCCAGCTCATGGAGGGGCTTTCTCTTTTCTGACGACCCTCTATGTTATCAAGCATAATGCTCTTTTTGCAGCGACTGGTCTCTCCTGATGAGATACCTACATATGGGAGAAAGTCTTGCCATCCTTGCTTCTCAGGAGCATTCTGGACATACTTATTCCAAGATGGATTTCTTTGTTCTTCTGGAAGCTCACGACACTTTCAGGATTCTCTGACACTACCATAGTCACGGCCTGAAACAACCCCATGGGAACAGTTCGACTCTGTCATCAAGGGTCCCTGTGAGTCAGAAGCAACCCGCTGGAAATGAGAATACAGGAACATTGCTCAGGCTGCTTACTGAAGAAGTAGGTAGCGCTGATTGTCCCTACACTAACTATGGTTGGACTGCAATCTGTACTTTTTGTTCTCTATCTATTTTTCTTTTTTCCCTCTATTTCCATCTCATTTCTCTGAGCAAACACGTTTAGCAAACGGTACTCTTGGATTCCTTCCAAGCTTCCAAGCAGATGTGCCTCTGCAAACCAGATCGCCAACCTTTCAGATTTGCAAATATTTTGTTCCTGAGAAGATGGAAAATAGTGTATCATGAAAGCCCTTCCCATAAGAACATCTCAACTTTGGGGATAAAATATAATATACATGAA
>NW_022111320.1:23257700-23259782 GCF_000313985.2 Echinops telfairi
ATCAGTAATGGTTTTTCAGCATGAAGAGTACAATCAACGGCACTGAACTGCACATGTAGAAGTTTTGGAATTGGAAAATGTTTTGTTGTGTATGTTTTTGCCAAAATTGAAAACAATTTACCTGACTAACAATTAGTACACGGAATAAGAATATGTTCTAAAATTGATCATGGTAAAGATTACACACTTCTGCTTGATAGGATTGAACTATTTAAGTATGATATGTGGATGATGTGCAAATAAAATTGATTCAAAAGTCATATTCTAATGTAAAAAAAATAATAATTTATTGATCTCTACATACATACTTGTATATTTTCCCATATTTATGTCCTATAGTGATACAATAATATTCAGAAAAGGATATTTGCTGCTAGAGTAAATGCAAATGCCCTTCAACACACTGCTATTTAATAAGTAAATGGAGCATAGCTAATATGGAATAATATGCAGTCATTAAAACCAATATGATACTAAGCTGGAGCGCTGAGGTGGAACATTTGAAAAGATATAAAATATTCAAAACTGAATACCTTACCCATGCTCACACTCCCTGCAAAACTTTTCTTCTTTTTTAAAATAGTGAGCCTTGTCAAATAACTTTTGGATCAATCAGGTAATCCTTTTTCAGATCAGAAATCAGTCATAGCAGACAAAAATATGCTTAGTCTTATTTTCAGTAAATTTCTTATGTGAGATTAACTGATGAATTTGTTAGCCATAAAAATTCTTTATTTCTCTGAGAAAATGTTTTATGTTGCAGAATAATTCCAACATTCTAGTGTGGCATTCTTATTATCTGAGATATTTTAAAACTCTCCATTTTTCCCCTGACTTTATAAGACTGGACACAACACACACCAAAGAGGGTGTTAACATTAATGCTCAACTGACTCTTTGTAATATTAAACAGACTCAATTTCTGCTTATGCGTATTCATGATTAATAACATCTCCTGGTCAAAGCCGGCCCCTTTTGAGAGATCTTGGAGATTCTCTGAGCTATATTATTAACAGGAAAGAGCAGGTTTCACTTGAAAAAAAATTACCTGCAATGATCATAAATACCCAAACCCATTGCCATTCTGTCAATTCCAAACCACAGAAACCCTAAAGAATAGGATAAAAGTGTTGCATATGCGTTCCCAGGTTGTAACTCTTTATTGAAGCAAGCAGTCATCTCTTTCTTGCACAGAGTAGCTGGTGGATTCAAACCACCATTCTCTTTGGAAGCAGTGCACATGTAGTCACTGTGCCATCAGAGCTTTACAAGGATTGCTTGTGTATAAAATAAGATAATGTACATAGCTATAGATGTGCACTCTCATACGTGCAATATACATATGGAGTGAAATCCTGTTAGATTTCAAATTAGAGGTGGAGGGAAAGGTTGCTGCTCCATGATGTGGTAACATCAGTGTTGTGCCTCCACGGGCAGCTACAATTAGGGTGCTCTCTTCCTTCTGGAAACTATCCTCATGCTCCCACCCCCACCCCTGCTTCGACAGCCCTGTCCTACTGCAGAGAACTTGATGAAATATAAAGGTCATATCTAAGGCTCAAAGATTAAGAGTCCGGATTGTAAGGCAGCAGCAGAGGAGAAACACCCACATATATTTCTCACTGTTATATGGCAACAGTTAATTCACACCTATTATGATCTTGCCGAAGAAGAAATAGAAGTGGCCCTTGTATGTTCTACATGAAAGGTACAATTAATTTGTAGAGTTTAAATAGATCCTGAACACTATGTCCATACTGACATGGCTATATTATGAAGATCAATGATTTTTCCCCCAAGAGATTTATTGGAAAGTAATTTACATATCATATAATTCAATAGTTCGATTAGTCAATCATATTAAGGAGACTTGTCCAATCACCTCACATCAATTTTTTAGAACATTCGTCCTCTCATGGTTACATTGCCACAAGGTTAGTTATGCAATCACAATCCATTCTAGTGCTCCCCTTCCCTTCTCCCGCCTTCACCATTTACTCCCAAGATCAAACATTTTAGAAAACACATGGCATTATCAATTAAGTGTAAACATAGTTTGTAACCTGATCCTGTCTAGCATTA
>NW_022111320.1:23261203-23263155 GCF_000313985.2 Echinops telfairi
CTCTATTTCCTTTTACTTTCCTCTTGTCCCACTATCATGCTCAGCCTTCATTTGGATTTCAGCATTTCCTCTGGGTTACATTACCCTTGATTACGTCCTACCGGGCCTCCTACACCCTCCTTGCCGCTGATTTTGGACCACTTGTTGTTCCCTTGTCCCAGAGTTTGTTAACACCACTTCCTCCCCCACGTCCCCCTCTTCCTTGTTCGCACCCCCGCCCCCCAACAGTCAGCCTGGTTGTTTTCTCCTCCAGATTGTTTATCCAGGTATGCTCCTTTCTTGAATCGCTCCCGTTTGTGGGGGTTCAGACCACACTGCTTCCCCACCATGTGGCCCCAGAAATGTCCTCATCCCATTCACTCTTAAGTCGAAAATTGACAACAGATTATATAACTACCACATACCACCCCCTTGTCAATTTGACACTTTCACATGACTTTTTAGCCATATATAATTTTCAAACAATAATAAAATCATATCTGTACCTAACAGGATAAAACTAAAATGCATATAATTCAATATGTGCCACCCTCACTTAAACATAGCATTCCATAAGTGAGCAAAACAAAAATACTCTATGCCTAACAATTGTAGTTAAGTAACAACTACACCTTAATCCTACATTCCTATGAATGTACTCCCCCACCTATAAAATTTTATAAGCCAACCACTTCATGCTTTTATCCCCCCAATTTTGGGTATCCAATTTCTATTCTGCCCACTTACATCAGCTCAGTGCTCTGAGGAGACAATCACATCTTTGATGTGAAGAATGTTCATTCCAGTTGAAACCTTGTGAGTCCTTATCCATAAGCAAAGTCAAATCAGGACAGGCCATCCATAAAATCAATAACAACATGCACGGGTTCACAGGCTCAAAAATCTTCTCTTCATCTGGTGGGGTTCTGGTCAACACAGTGTGGGCTGACTCAGACTCACCAGGGTGTCCATTGGTCCCCTTGTCTTTAGACCATGACCCAATCAGAAATTCTCAACAAGCCCAGGCCCCTTGGGAAAGGCGATGAATTTCAGACCAGTCAACCCACTCTCATCTTCTTCTCTACGTCCTGTAAATCAGGTCCATGGGTGTCAGTGGCCAGACGCAACTCATTTCTTTATTGCTGCATTTCTCTCACTTCCACCCAACAAGTGGATACAAGTGGTCAACTAGGAAGTGTTTCAGATGCCTTTAACAGTTCAATTCTAGAGCAGAAAGTTTCTTCAGGGATCCAGGTTTTGTTTGTTTGTTTGTTTGTTTTTCAGCTTCTGATAAAAACCACTAGTTCAAGATTCAAATAGCCAAAATTCCTTTTTCTTCAACTTGTCAACAGCACCCTAGGCAAGTCTTTTGGAATGCAAACATCCTGAGTAACCCAAAGCACTGTGCTGGGCTTATCTTTTCAGAGCCTTCTTTGCAGTACTGTCCTAAACCCATTTAAAGATCAAATTTTAATGGCTCAAGGCAAGTGGGCTTAGAAACTCTCTATTTTCATACTTCCCAATAATCATTTCTATCAATCATTATATCAATAATAATACACAGAAGAAATCACTATAAACAAAGTAGAATCAGATACTAATCTTAAAACAGTCAAGTTAAAACGTTATTTAACTTATCTTAATTCTTTATCTAAACTATTCCATTGATACAAATATATGGGATTAGGCTTCTGTCAGCACCAAGCCAGAGCCAGGCTTTCTGTCAGCCATTGACCTTCTGTCAGCCATTTTCCCTATGCAACTGAGAAATTCAAAGGATGATGTTGTCTCCTCAGCTCAAAATATACATTAATACCATTCATTTTCACCATTTCAAACAGGAATAACCAAAGACAGCCACCAAGGAAAACAATAAAAACTTTAGCTTCCCATATTCTTTCCAGAAAACAATCCAGTAAACTGCATGACCATATCTGACTTCCAGCTAGCTAAAGAAGAAAAACTATCATGAG
>NW_022111320.1:23263450-23267095 GCF_000313985.2 Echinops telfairi
AATTTCGTAATTGTCATTTCTGAATCACTCAAGTTGGCGAGTTTCCTCCGTGTGGACTTGGTGGATGCCTCGATTAGATGGCTGTTTGTTTGAATCCAAGCCTTGAAGACCCCAGACACTATTAATAGCCAGCAACCTCACTTTGCTGCCGCACTCTTATCTTCAGTGATCATTTCATGAAGGTGAGCATGCAGCATGGCCATGATGGAAGAACTAATTGTTCTTAACTTGATGTTAGGATTTAGTGCGAGCCCAAACCCATTCCTGGATCTATGCCTTTATTACTATTATTATTATTATTATTATTAATTTGCTGTAACGCAGGAGCCAATACATATAACATATCATTCCATAATTCATTCATGTCAAATATAATTGGGCAATTTCTTCCATAATCATACATGTTTTTGAAAACATACGTTTCCTTGCTGGACTTCTTGACATCATCTCCCTCTTATTTCCCCTACCCTTCTATATCCCCCTTCACCCAAAACTCTGTTATAGTTTCTTTCCCTGTAGGCTCAACACACCTGGGTTTCTTTTCCAGAACAATAAGGCAACAAATAGCACAGCTGATTAGTTCACTGCTTCTATAATTCTACTTTCTATATATCCTTCACATTTTTATCTATTTATACTGTGATATTCCTAACTCCTGGACTTCCTTTGGTGTGAGGATTCTAGTTTCTTTTTTTTTTTTTCATTTGTTGCAGGATTGTTCCCCTAATTTCCTGTATGGCACTGAGCAATTCTCAAGCATTCTTTCATTGGCATTTCAAGGGCTGCTTCTTTTGTGTAAACTGTCAACTTTGGGTCCTCTTCAGTAACTGGCTTTCGTTTCTCTAGATTTTAGCTACAGGCATTGGCTGCTGCCTTTATCACATCTTGGGTGAGCCAATTATGGAGATTACTCTTTGGGGATGTGTAAAAGAGGAGGGGCTGGCTCTTCAGGTTTTGGGAGAATCACATGGGTGCTGGAAAATGTGTGAGATGAAGTTGGAGTGTTAGCTGGGTGATAAGGATGATTAAGGTTTAGGTAACCTAGAGTAGGATTTAAGTGGTGGTATTAATCACAGAACCCTTCCCTTAGGTGTAGTAATTTTTAATGAGCTGGAGAAGAGAGTTATGGAAGATGCAATTTCACTCGGTAAGTTAAACAAGGTTGTGTGTTGATGAAGTGGAAGGGAACAGGTTCATGAGGTTATTGTGGTTGAGGTAAGGGAGAGGCATAGTGAATCTACCAGAGCCCCTAGTTGACCCTGTGTATTATGTAGAGACAAGGTTTGGTGGTATGTTGTGTTACTACTACTAGGATGTCAGAGAGGGTGTGATATTCAGGTTAGGGGGATGATTTGTTGTCTGTTATGGCTGCAAATGCTGTATTATTGTGATTTAATTATCTTGAGAGAATGAATCAAGTCAGAGGGGATGGGTTTTTCTCTGGTGAATCAGGTCAGAGGGGACCTCTTTTTGCATGGCCATGATGTCCAAGTGGGGGTGGGGGTGATGGTGGGGTCTATTCCTGGCACCTACCTAGGTACCCTAAGGCAGCAGAGTATAGTGATGTCCTACTCAGCAGGGTGGTTTCTTATGTTGAAGGCTTGTTTTATTGACTTGCTCTTATGTGATCTCTGAGCTGTCTCTGTGCCCCTAAGAGTCAAGCTCAACCTAGTAAACCCATTTTCAGCCAAGGCTGCTGCTTTTTAAAAACTAGTGTTTTAACCTGATTTGTGATGTTAAAAGTTTTTTTAATGAAGCTGGTGTGTGATGGTTGCAATCCCAGACTTCAAGGAAGTAAACAAAGCCCTAGATTGACTAGATTTTTTTAAAAGGGTTTTTAAGGGCTTTTCAGATGTCCTGGTATAGGGGCTATGCCTCACTATCCCCCAGGGAAGGGGATTAGATTGGCTAAGTGGGTCTTGGGCTCAGTGGTTCTCTGTTCTCCACCACGCCTGCTCTTGGCTGCTCTGTAGGAAATAGAGTAGTATATACATGCTACGAGGTATCTAGCGTCCTGTTGCTCCCCTTATCAAGGTTCATGGAAATGAAACAGGTATAGATCTCAGAATGGATTTTTGCCAGAGCATCTCCATCTGTCCTGGGTGCTCAGCCCCTGTATGTGTGGTGAAATGTGGCTGTAGCTGTTTTGCCCAACTAACATTTTTTCTTGGTACTTTCAAATTGGCTTTAAAATTAAGCGTTACTCTACATATTGCCTCTTCACTGCAGGCTTCCCAATGAGAAAGGATCAAATTGTCTGTGAGGGCTCCGACTCTCAGGGGACTCCAGCCTGCCAATCCTTCAGCAAAAAAGATCCAGATGGTTCCTTGTGGATTTGCTAACATTTGTTTTGGGATGCAAAGAAAACAGAACCAGAAAACCAACTATTAGGCTGTCCTCCAAAGAGTGCCAGTGTATGTTCTCCTCCATTATTTAAAGGGAATATATGTTTCTAAGTTGTTGAAGGTAGACAATTAGGGAAATTGAGGTGTAGCAAAAGAAACACAGCTAACATCCAGATAAATCCATTTTTCTATCCTTTAACACCTTTTTAAAAAATCTTTTATCTATTTATATAAACCAGAGGTGCTATTCACCCATCTTAAAGAAATGATAACCTATGAAGTCTATTTAAAAGAATTAATTATTTCTTCACCTGTTTCTATGGTATGTGCACAAATACACACCTGACTTATTTGACATTCTGTTATTTTATTGTTCTTACTCCTTAGCTGCTGCAATGAGGAGGGCCTCTTTAATGATCTCTGATAAATAATCTAAGCCTTGTAATTATTTACTTATGGAAGTTCCAGAGTCTTTTATAAATCCTTATAAAAGACTATATCTTTTGAAAAATGAAGTTAACCAAGTATCACAACCTCTTCCAACCTTCCTATTTGGTCTGGTCTAGTTCCCAATTTAAGATTACATTGATCCATTGTTGGCGTAAGGACTCAGAGAGCACTTTCTGTTGATCTCCTAGAACTAGTAGCTCCCATGCATTTCCAGTGCAGGTACTGGCTGCCCATGGAACTCTCTTTAGCAATACTCTTATTTGCCTTAATTAAAAATTTTAAGATCACCCATTATAATCCAAGTGAGAGCACAATTCACTATACTACACAAGCCAGAAACATGTGAGGTATTAAATACTGCTTTCTCATCTTCAGCATACTATTCCAAAATCTCTGATTCTAAGTTTTTAATTAATCAGTATTGATTTCTTCTTTTCCTTCCCTTTTGATATTACCCTGTAACAAATCGATTCAAGACTGCCCTAAATGAAGATGATTACTTGCGTGTTGTTAACCATGCAAAAGCTCTGTGGGTTGTAGCAAACTAGGAATCACATTGTAAAAAATAGGAATTTCAGAACACTTGATTGTGCTCATGTGGAATCTGTTCATAGACCAAGATAGTCATTTGAACAAAACAAGGAGGTACTTCATGGTTTGAAGTCAGGAAAGATGTGTGTCGGGGTTGTAGCCATTCACCAAAATTTTTCAGTCTGTTTACTAAGGAAATAATGAGCAAATGGACACTATTAATAAAAAATATGGCATCAGGATTGGAGGAAGGCTCATTAACAACCTTTGATATGCAGATGACACAACCTTACTTGCTGAAAATGAAGAAGAAAATTAA
>NW_022111320.1:23268345-23284591 GCF_000313985.2 Echinops telfairi
AGGACTTGAATCTCCAACCTTTGGGTTAGAAGTCAAATGCAAGAATTACCTTTCCACTGAAAACCCCCAGGTGCTCCTTATAGCTCATAGGATAAATGCTAATTCCTATATTTCTTACTCAGACCTCTCAAGAAAGTGATTCCAAATTTCTCTCTCTAACATTGGTCCAGTGAACCAGTCTTTGTCCTCTTTTCTCTTGTTGTGCTTAATTCATTAAGATTTAATTCACAGCAAGTAAAATATACAATCTGAAGTATCAAGTTTAATAATCTTTTATAAACATATACAACTTTTAACTACCACTCAGTTAAAGATATAGGATATTTATGTCATTCCAGAGTGTTTTGTTGTGACCATTTCCAATTAATTCCCCTCACACCCCAATAAGTGAATCACTTTTTGGATTTCTATAACCATATATTTGGCCTAATTTTGAGCTTCATACAGATGGCATCATACAGTGTGCACTCCTCTGTGTCTAACCTCTTACTCAGCGTAATGCATTTGAAATGCGTCGATGCAATTGCATGTATCAGTAGCTCATTCCTTTTCTATTACTAAATAGTATTCCATTGGGCAAATATGCAACCATTTGCTCAGCTATGACTGTTGGTGGGCATTTGGGTTCCTTCCAGGTTTGGGGGCTTTCTTTGTTTTTGCTTTCACCTCATTAATTTTTTTCAAACAAGCCATGCCATCTGGTCTACCCTCCTGCTCCTTGCCAACAGACCAATGCATATTTATTTCCCCTCAAGATCTCAGCCAAGCCCAGATGTTTTTGCTGACCACAGGGACCTCCATTGCTACCTTATAATGAGCTCGTTTCACTTAAAAAGTTACACAGTTGCTTAAAACCTCAGTTGCATGGTCTGTAACTGATTTCATTAATGAGAGGTTTATAAAACTTGTAGTGCTTTGTATATAGTACCAGGAAGACAGTAAGTACTGAAGCAGCAACAACACCCCTGCTGATTCCACCCCTGCATAGGGTTTCAGAGGTGATAAATCTTTAGAGAAGACAGCCTCAGAATGCTGACTTTGCATTTAGCAGCCCAAAGTGTACCCCCCTAGTAGCAGGGCTTCTTAAAGAACTTTAATCGTGATGATCTCAATTAGCGTTTATAATAACTTGGTAGATTTGGCAGAATGTCTTCCATAATTTTTTATCCTTTTATAATTTGTATTACCATATGATGACCATATGATTTCAATATTTATTTTTCTTATCAACTGTCTTATCTCCCTAATATGCAAGCTCCATTAGGCCAAGGATGTGTGGCTTTGATCAGTCATGATATTCCTATTCCTAGAAGAGGGTCTGGCATATAGTAAATTTCCAATACATATTCCTAAACTTGGAGAATAAGTGAATATAGTGTCCACCATTTTATGGCTAGGAGATGTAAGTTAGTCTTATTTCTCTGAAGCTGATCCTCCTTCTGTCTCCCCTGCACCCACCTCTCTGACTGATTTTGGCTTGAAAAGGAGGTCCCAATACTCAGTCAGTCGGTTCATTTGTTGATTGGTCATTCTAATATTTAGGATGTTGTTGTTGTTGTTGTCCTTATCCTGAGCTGACATCTCTCTTCCTGTGCAAAATGACGGTGGTTCCAATCTGAAAGGGAATTCAGGTGAAGATCCCCGCGCCTGCTCGCCAGCAGTTCCTGCTCGGCTGGGATGTCACGCTGGAGGCTGCGTTTAATTCAGATGAGAAGTGACACCCACATCCTGATGCCTCAGCTGCTAGTAAAGGGCCAATGACAACTTCCATTACGCAGAAGGATGAGCCAGGTGTCCTAGAAAAACTCCAAATCCGGTCTACCTAATTAGATGCTCCCTGCAGAGTTAGTTGAGTTCCTTCCCCTGTGCCAAGCTCCAAACTTTGCTTTAAAAAGGATGCTGCCTCGGTGCTTCCGTCCAGTGGGAAAAGAACAGCCGTTGGGGACCCTGGGCAAGGGAAGCTAAGTGACAAGAAGGAAGAGGGAAAGAGGTGTGGGAGAAGAAGAAAATTAATATTGAAAAGCATTAAGAAGCATACTTAGCAGAGGATATGTAGCTTGAAAGCATCAATTTGAAACTTAAAGAGAAAAATAGCTTGCTTCATCCCATCTCCAAATTTCTAGTAAGCTCAGTTGTTTGATTTTAGAACATCTTCAAATTTAGCCATAAATATTAACTCTCATCTTGTTACTGCGGTTTATTTTTCTCATCCTGATAATGAGAATTGTGTGTGAGGGGTGGAGAGTCATGTCTCCGTGTCCAAGCATTAATTACAGAAAGAGCTAGAGAGATGATGACACAATGGGAGGAGCTTTGAGACACCCAAGAGGAAGGTGGGGTTTATTTTAAAGTCCTTTATAACTGATTTCACAATAAAGACAAAGTGGGGTGTGTGTGTGTGTGTGTGTGTGTGTGTGTGTGTGTGTGTGTGTGTGTGACTACAAACCATTCACAATCTAGGAAATAAGTACACGTTTACTATCAGCTCAGAACAGAACTGATCACTTCGGTGGAACTTTCTGTTCCATGTGAAAGAAAACGCAATACATTCATGGCACCATCGTTTTTAACCAAAGCCAGTACTTCTGATATGGCATTGAGAAATATGTTTTAGAAATTGAGAACATTTCCAGAAAAAGTGTGCCTTCTATCTGATGAAGTCCATGATGAAGCCTTTGATGTGGCCTTCAGTGAACACCAAGCAGTTATATTTCATGCCATTTGCTTGCATTGAACAAGCATTTATCTAGCCCAGTGCATGACCTTGAGCAATAATTCAGATATTAGTTAAATGAAAACAATTTAATTGGTAGTGTCATGGTGGCTGTTGACACATAATCTAACTCTATAGACCCAACATGATATGATTCATTTAAGATAAAAATAGGAATTATTCCTAGAGGCATGTGAGTTACATGGGGGGGGGTACGTGCTTCAGTTCATGTCAGTGGATCTAAATGATATCTGAAGCGGAGGTTAAGCTGGAAGTAGGAATCAGAGGGACAGGATGACAGGACAGGAGGGGCCCCTGGAGGGGCTTAAGATGTGTCTTGTGTCATCAGTTAAAAAGCACTTGAAAAGAGGCTCAGTCTTGCACTTGGGTATCTCGAAGCTCCGGTGACTGCAGCATCATCTCAGTAGCTCTGTTTTTCGTGGTGCTTCAACATAAGAACATAGCTCTCCACCCCTTACACACAATGCTCACTCACAATGAGGTGAGAAAACCATCGCTATAATTGGAGTACTTGTCGGGTTGATGGGTCACTCCTCAAGAGAGAAAGCAATGGAGGGTTTGAACAAAAATGCCCGGCCATGGAGTTGATTCCAATGCCTCGCAACCCTACAGGGGACTGTAGACTTGCCCTTGTGGGTCTGCAAGATTATAGCTCTGGCTGGAAGTAGAAAGGCCTATCTTTATCCTGTGGGGCAGCTGGTGTAACTGCTGACCTCCTGGTTAGCACCCCAATGTGTAACCACTATACCACCTTGTTTGAGCAAGAGGGTAAGAACAGGTCTCGTGTCAGGAAGATCACTGAGTACTAGCAACCCTTCTTTTTGCTGCTCCTGACAAGTGGTGTGAGGGACTGTTGGAAGAGGCTGTACTTGAGATTATATTTTGGTGGTGAGAAGAGAGTGAGGGTAAGAGTAGTAAATGGGGCAAGAAATGTCTAGTCTCCATCCCCTTCCAGAATCCTGGAGCCAATCCTACTTTGATCCATCAACATCCATGCTGGGTTACAGGAGGATTTAAATGAAATCAGTGATCCATCCCCGTGACAAAAGTACCTCCAGGATCGCCAGAAGGACCCCTGTAGTACAGTGGATTACACATGAGACTGTGGAGGAAACAACACGGAGGCCATATCTGACCTCCTCCTCTGCTTACTCAAAGGAGGAGAGTACAATTCTACAACAGCCCAAGTGAATTGCCACAAGGCAGAATCAGACACACCTTCATCCTCCATCATTCTTGTTCTCTCCTGCCACCAATGATTTTTCCAAAGGGACTCTACTTCTATGGGTTAGATCATCTTTTGCACTGTCTACATAGAACTCAAAGACAATACTAACAATTTAGACTTTTATTAGGGACATGAACGGGTTACAAGCCAAGAGCAGAAAATATTAAGGATACAGAGAGTGCTCGACCGCAGCTCCTCTTCTCAGTCAGCAGCTATGCCTCTTTCTGGTCTTCACCTTCTCAATCAAGGATAGCCTCAGGCCTTCTTCCTCTGTGGGCCAGAAAGCTCACCTGCACACTATCTCACTGCCCCATGGCTTTAGCAGCATGGCTCCGCTGCTCTGTCTTGGTGGTATAGCTTCTCTGCTTCCTCTGCCACTTCAGATAGGGATCTCATACATGTTCTGCTAATGGCTCATGTCCCTTAGCCATCGCAGGAATTTCTATTCCTGCTTCTGAGATGGTTCTCTTATATGTAGAGGAATGACAAGACTGATCAATCTTGAGTTATAATCCTCTACAATTTATTTGTATGATCCCACCAAAGCATTTGTTGAAATGATAGAAAAGTTGACAGAAGAGTCTTACACAAATAATTTCACTTCACCACAGCTGTTAATTACACGACACAGAGGAGGGTTCCAGGTTCTGTAAAGACTTAGAGACTCGGCAACTTGAAAGGGCCATTCTACCCTGTCCTATACTGTTGCTGTGAGTCAGAATTGACTCTGTGGAAGTGAATTGTGAGTTAGAATCTCAAGTTGCCGGTCTACTTAGATGCCTTCAGTCCATGTCTGAGCAAGACCTTCATATCCTCTTACCTTTTTTATGAAATTATTTTGATGGAAGCTGAGTGCTTTAATAAGGCTTTCTATTCCCATAAAGATTTATTGTCTCAGAAACCCACAAGAGCATTTCTACTCTGTCCTATAGGGTTGAAATGAGTTGGCATCAACTTGATAATGGCAATGAGATAACCTACCAGAGAATCTTTATGTGGGTTCAAATTAAAACATAATCGTAATCCTATGTGCATGGTCCTATGTTAGCCCATTGTTTTTTTTCAAAGACCCCCAAAACTATAGGAGTGAGAAGAATTGATACGGAGAGAGCCACAGCATGAGAAACAAAGAGGTAAGGAAAGATCATGTGAGGGAGGAGAAAGGAGTCAATTACAAAGGTCAATGGGCTGTTGACTTCTTCATTCGGTCTAGGATCAATCCTGTATTTACATTTTTGGACATCGAAACACTTTAATTCTTAAGTAAGCTATATACAAGCCATAATACAAGAGCTCGTCTTTAGAGTTGTGTGAGTATCAAATGTAAAGTTGATCTCTGACACTTTTGACAAGTCTTTAGTAAAGATAAATCACACAAGCACTTATATACATTGTAATAATAGATTATGATTTTTACTGATACAATATTATCTATGTATATTATCTCAAAATTTTACTCATGGAGAAAGATTAAGCATTCATCTATACTTGGAATTATTATGTCATTCAGTATTGTTTATCATAGATTTATCTACTCTACTTATGACTAATAGAAAGAAAATTCTTTGTGGCAGGAATACAACATGGGTGGAGACTGTATGTTGAAGCCCTTACTCATTCTCTGACCATATGTGTTGCACTAGCAACATCCCAATGACCTCTCTGGGTCTTTGTAGCTTCTCACATAGCATGCGACTGTCAGTATTACATGACTGGCATCCTTGAGGTATATCTTTAAAAGAAAAATCGTGGAAAATTTCCCGTGATCATAGTCAATATTCAAGAAATGCTGCCAACCCTCTTACACACTGGTCTCCTTAAACAATGCATAGAATCAAAAAGATGGCCACAATCTTATATAATGTGAGTATATACTTTTAAGGGGAAAATTTTATGGAGAAGTTTTGAAAAATTTAAATAATATGGAAAACAAAAAGGAGTGAAACAAAATGTCCTTCACCACAAGGTTGTTACTTTGCCAAAGTAATGAGTTCTTATAATCCTTCAAGACAACTTCTTGTGCATGTGCCAGTACATATGTCTACTAAACATTGATATTTATTCAAGAGATGCATGCTATACTGATCCTCATTTATTGCATATAAAGATTCTCTCTACCTATTTTAATGTTTACCACATATTCCCTTATAATGTTAATTTTTATATTTCATACAATGTTACTGCTATCTAGTATGGAATGTTTTGTTTACTTTCTGCAGCTTGTCACCATAAGCAAAGCTGTGGCTTACATGGTAGCTTAACTACCTTGACCAACTTTCTCAGAGACGAATCAGAAGAGTTTACTTACTGAATCCAAGAACACCTGCATTTTATTTCCCTCAAAAAGAGCGTCATAATTTACACATTGCCAATACTGCTATGAGCAGATTTTAATGTTTTCCATTTGGATAGATTCAAAAGTTTTCCCATATTGCATTTATTTAAATGCCTTTAATTAGGACTATATTTTAACCTCATTTCATTTGTTTCTTATTTATTTTTAAGTACTTAGTTGTAAAACATTCAAGAAGCTTTCTCATTTATTTACCATATTTGTTCTTTGTAGCATTTTAACAATATATTTGTAAAGTTCATATTGCACATTTATTCTTCAAGTTCTCAGTATTATGACTTTTTGTGTTTGGGGGTTTTTTTGGTGTAAGAAGTTGAAAGTTTTTATTTAATTGTTTTAATTTACAATCTATAAATTCCAAGTCCTCCTTAGAATGATTTACCTCCTTTAAGATGCTACACAAGCACCACCATGATTGATTTGTGCATGATATGTATTTTGGGTTACAGTTTGCTATAAGTTAATAGTATTTTTCTAGAAGAAGCAAGTACAAATTTAACTCTTAAAAATAAGACTATAAACAATTTGACCATTAAGGGGAACCTCTGCTGTGTATCGGGTTGGTCTGGGTCAGAACACCTCCGTGACACCTGATGAAGATGACAACCACGTCCCGAGGAGGAAGGCCTCCCAGCACCTGTCCAAGGCGCCTTCCTGTGAAGCAGGCCAGATTGGCCTCCACCCTCCAATCTTTTTCTAATTCTGACACCAATTTTCCTACCCCAGAACTCTCCACCTTTCTACTGAGTTCGATCATTTATTGCGAGGACAACACAGGACTCCTCGACCATACTCTCTATTATGAGGCTTTCTGGGGAAGTAATAGGAAGTAACTCAACAACAAGACCAACTCAGCAGCATCAGAAACAATTCAGAATACAGTTCTTAATCAGGACAGTTTCTGATTCACTTCTGCCTCTGGACCTTGCTAAAGTTCTTCATAAATAAGTATTAGAACTCTTATCTCCGTGGGTCAGAAAACACATCACTGTATCTCACTTTTGTAACCAATGCACCCTCCGTGGATCTGGAAACCCACCCTGCTTTCTATTACATTGTTGTAATTCACATCATCTTAATTTACATTACATCATTTCTTGCTGATCTCCTGATTATACTGTTTCTACTGCCATCATTTCACTGATGCTCATTTTCATTTTTCACTGCCATCTGTATTACAACTCCTTGGGGGTATAGTGGGCTGCAACCACAAGGTCAGCAGTTCAAAACCACTAGCCACTTTTTGAGAGAAAGGCAGGACTTTCCTCTGCTGTAAAGGATTATAGTCTTGGAAACCCACAGGGGTAATTCTACCCTGTTGTATACAGTCCTTAAAAGTCTGAATTATTTGGCTTTGGTTATATGCATAAAAGTATTAATCTTTTAGTCTAGTTCTTCTCCGATTCTTGTGTTCCCTTCTTTCTCTTTTGTTCCAGACAAACAGACTAATAGTTTTATCTTAGATGGCCACTCCTATGCTTTATAGATCCTTACACTACTCACCATATTGGGTGATAGAACATAAACTTTCAAGTACTATATTATGCCAATTGACTGGGTTGTGCAAGAAGATCACAGCCCTAATCTCCCACTAAGAGAACTGATCCCAGGAGGTGATTGATTAAATTTAAATAGAGTTAGCTTTTTGAATGTTGATCAGGGTCTTCTCCCTTTTCATGCATCATTCATATTTTTGCCTTTATACTAATATGATCTTATCCTTACCATCTTAGTGTGATTTGATCTTGCACTGTTTTCTGTTGGGTTTCCCAGCTGTGAAGCACAGGAGGAATGGATGTATGATGATAATAACTGATACAAGGTGTTGTAGGGAAAGCAGGAGGCGGGGAGGTGGGCAATGGGGAGGGCGGGGGGATTTCAGGAGTCAACAGAGAGGTGGGGAGGAACCACTAGAACGGATAGTGATTACAGAGCTCAGTTTGAAGGTGATGTGACCATAGGGGAGTGGGGAGGAGGCTCTAAAATAGATGTGGCAATCGTGCAATTCCCTTGATGTGATTGAACAATTGAATTGGTCAATTGTATGAAATGTGAGCTACGTGCCAATAAAACTGTTGAGAAATAAATAAACAAATAAATTGTGTTAGTTTCTGTAGCCTCTTTTTGCTTGTTATGGTTGCAAGACCACAGAGAGTCTAGCATTCATTCATTTATCTTTTTACCCTATGTACAGGTACTTGACATCAATTATACAAATCATGCTACAAAATTTTCATGTAAATTTGGTACCATTTATCCTATTACTATTTCTATTAGTATAAACAAAATGATCCTTATGTAAAGAGTATTCTACCTATTCCACCTGCTATGCATATCACTAATCAATAGCAATTGTTTTTTTTCTGTTTTGGTTTCTCTCTTTTTCTGTATATGAAATCCAGGATGGTAGAGCATTAATCAATATCAATCTCTGTATATTTATCTCTGTCATTTCATGAAAGGGAGAATATAAAATATGTGTATGATTGACTTATTTCACTCAACACAAAGTCCTCCTGGCTCAGCTGCACTATAGGGTGCCTCAGGGACTCACGTTTCTGTGTTGCTGAGCACGAGTCCACTGTAGGTAACAGATTTGATTCCTACTCCCTGAGGATATTCACTTTTCTCTTTTCTAAAAATCATGAATAGCACTGCAACACATGGGAATCAAGTCAACAAGTACCAACTACCCACACATCGAAACGTTCATTAAGCCAAAACATGAACGTGTGAAGCTATTTTTTTCTTAACATATTTTCTATCTAGTTCTATACACTTCTGAAGGTGGTATTTCTATCTCTCTAACTCTTCCATGAAGAATTCTACATATCTCTATATGGTAGTTTGAGCATCTTTGGGGGATTCAAATTGTATTTCTTTTATATTCTTTTAATTTGGGTCCTAAAAAATGTTGAAGAGGCAATATCAGGATTGACGAAGACATGGGGTAAGGTTTCCCAACACAGTTCTCATAGCATCATCTTCATGTGCTGTGTTGCGATGGAAAGAAATTCCTCTCAGGACAACTTCCTGGGCTTTTCATTTTTTTCATCAATGCAGTTTTCAATTTTCTTAAAACTTTTTCCTAATAAGTCCCTGTAATTGTCCTGTATCTTTAGCAGAAATCCATCAAGATTACCACTTTAGAATAGAATTATCATTATGGTCTGAGCTGACTCCTGCCTTAAACTTAACTGGCTCAGCAAACCTGTTCTGATTGGACCTTGATGTTTGGGTCATATCAATAAATTCAAGACTCTTCTCTGGTTAAGAATTATTTCATAGCATCATCTTCATTTTTGATTAAAAGATTGATGGGAATATCAACTCTGAACTAAATTATCTTAGAACGACACTTTGGACATCTGTTGAGTTAAAAGCCTGCTGAGACTAAAAGTTTCACTTACAATTCAAAATGTTAAACTCTGTGGGATACCCCACCTCTGTAGCTATTGCAAGGATACAAATTCTGTGTTCTTCTTCCACTGATTACTGTATTTCAGCCATTTATTAATTCATTTAGGCTGACAATCTTTCCTTTTTTGGCTTCTCATTGAGGTCTTCCCAACTTTATTTATAATGTTGGCCCATCTAAAAACTATTGTTTCATGTGAGACAGCATTCCCATACATCATTGCTGCAGAGCATGAATACTTTGGGAAGATCTCCACTTGAGTTTTGTTAAAAATTAGAACTTAGAGAAGAGGGCTTGAATTTTGACATTTGTACATTATTACCAGTCAGAAAGGGGCATACTTGAGCTAGTGAGAAAACTGGGAATCCAATTATGTGAGTTTCAGTCATTGGTCAACTTCAGGAAATAAGCAAGTTCATTCATAATGAAAGGGATTTCTTAAAGCAGTGCTGGTGCTATCCTACACAAAAAAAATCAGATAATACACTCTCACCAGTCAGCTAAGAAGCATCTCAGACCATCACCTTCTCTCTTGTTTGTTTCTTTACAGTTTATTTGGCATATATTTCACATAGCATACAATTCAATCATCCAATCATATTAATAAGAGTTGCGCAATCATCTCCAAAAGCAACTTTAGAACATTTACTTCTTTTTTGTACACATTGTCACCAGCGCCCCAGCTCCCCCAGACTTTCCCCAACATATCCCTCATGAAACCATCCATGCTCCATTGTCCCTATAGCTCTTCCCATGCTGGATTTCATATACCGAAAAAGATAGAAAAATAACACAGAAAAAACAAAACCACTAAACTCTGCATGGTGGCAAAGCTGTTCAAATCCATGGTTTATGGTCAGACGGAATTTACCGGAGCTGTAAGCCAAATATGGACCCTGAGAACAGATTCGGGGCTCCCACAGTCATCCATGGAGTTCTGGAAATTGGGTGTTCCCCACTTAAGCTCTTTAGGATTTTAATTTTATCCATTATAATCCTTAGATCACACAGGCTGGTGTGCTTCTTCCCTGTGGGCCCAGTTGCCTCCTCACTCAGGTGGCTACTTGTTCAAAGATAAGCCTTTAAAGCCTCAGACACTATTCTTTCTAGTGGCCAGGCACAGTGGCTTACTTGGCTCCCTTCAGACTGTAACAGGCCTCTCTCCTTTTAGCTTCATCAAGACAAAAACCAGATAAAATCAATTCACTCACAGTAAACTAAAAGCCACCAAAATGTAATTTTAATATTTTCCTACAAGTGTGGAGATTTTTAAAAGTCTTTTAAATATTCAATTACCTTTAAGACTGTGAGATTTGTATCTCCACTCTTTGTGTCCATAGTATTTACTTTTACCAATGAAAATCATGATTATCTTTTAAATCTTTACTAGTATGATAAGATAATATAGTACAGATTCATTTGACTAAAAGTGAGATTAACATTTTTTTTATCAATTTATTGGGGCTCATACAATTCATCATAATACATAGATCAATTGTGTAAAGCACATCTATACATTTGTTGCCCTCATTATTCCCAAAATTCGCTTTCCTTATTTTTCTATTTATAGGTTTACTCTTCAAATTTTTAACCAGTTTCCTATTTTTTTATTTTTGTTTTTTTTTAATTTT
Organism: Echinops telfairi; assembly: GCF_000313985.2. Taxonomy (NCBI): domain Eukaryota; kingdom Metazoa; phylum Chordata; class Mammalia; order Afrosoricida; family Tenrecidae; genus Echinops; species Echinops telfairi. Next base: position 23,279,710 of record NW_022111320.1, read on the forward strand.
TAACCAGAGGTTTACAAACTTCATTGTGTTTACATAAGATAATTTTTCTAAAATAATCATTTTATTGGGAGCTATTACAGATATCATAGCATTCCATAGTCCAAGCATATCAAGCAGTATTGTACAACTGCTACAACAATCAGTTTCAAAATGTGTTCCTTGTTCTTCAACTCCTTGATATAAGCTCCCTTTTAACCCCCTCTCCTACCACATCCCTCAGGAACCCGTATTCTACTTCTTATCTCTCTAGGTGTATCAATCCTGGGCTCCATATACTGAAAAGCAGAAAAGCATATAACAAAACTCCAAGAGGAAATTAACAACCACAAATTGTATGGGGATGATATCGACACTAGGTAATAGTTGATGAAAAATAACTTCTCAAGTGATTCTCCCCACCAGGATTTTGCAGTTAAAGTCTACAATTCAGTAAATATAGTTCAAGTAATTTCTGACTATATGCTGGATGTTTGTTGTCTCTTGTGGAAGGATTCCTTTTTAAACTAGACATCACATGTTGAGAAGAGGTTCTAGACAATCTTAAGGATGACAACAATTCTAGCCCTTCCACAAATGACAGTTTCCATTAAAAGTATGTGTATCTGTGTGTGCATACATGTGGTAGTTACATAATCTGGTGTCAATTGGGGACTTGAGAGGATTAAGAGTGAAGGGATGGGGTCTAGTCTGTCAATCAGGTCATAACCAATAAGGGCTCTGTGGGGGCATAGCCCTCTCCTGAGAATTCTGGGAACTCCGGTAGTTTTCCCTCCTTGGAGGTGGGAGACACACTCTCTCTCTGTTCACTTCCTTCAAGACTCTCTACTGACAAGGCTGTGAGACATCCATGAGGAGAAGCCACATGGACATACCCTGATGAAGCCAGAACCCTGGACCTGGAGAAGCCACGTGGAGACCCCTGCCAGCACTGAGATGCTTACAATGCCACAGAATCTGCAAGACTTCCCACCTACTAGCCTGTGATCATCCTGCATTCAGCATCATTACATGTGTTTCGTGAGTCTGAAGAAGACTTAATAGATTGGTGTCAGACAAATGGGCTTATATTGGACTTAAGTAATTGATCTGGGATTGGCTGGGATGTTTTCTCAATATTCAACTGCTCTTGTATATAAACCTCTTTTTTTTATGCACATATGAATGTCTATGGATTTGTTTCTCTACTCTACCAAGACTAACACAACACATGAGTGTATATTATTTTAAAATCCATCAAATACTGTTTCCTCTTGTTATTCACTCATTTCTTTAACCCACCTATTTGAGGTACAAAATGTAACATATATATCCTGATTTGCTTTTAAAAACTAGTGTATATATAAAGTAAGTCTTGCAACTTACAAGGAAGTGTTATCAGTCCTGCTGTTTGCTCTGTTTGACTTCTTTTGTAATAGAAGCATTTTGTTCTGGACTTTTATATTCAATCAGTACCTCACAATTCTCTCAACAAAATAATTTACAGCCTAGAAGGATTGAATCAACATAGACATTTTTTGATAAAGGCAGGTGGATTGTTATAAGCATTCTGTTATTTTTTTATCACTGACCACAGCTTTCAAGGACATATAAATAAACAAAATAAACAGTTTCATCGCTAGTGAATGTATTGCATAGTTCTAAAATATTGATCCCCTTATAATAAAAACAAATAAAATTAGCTCACTGAGTATCAATATGTTTTACCACTGTGAAATTATAAGTGTCAAGGTTATAAATATAATGTGTATAGTGTTATTGGGTAGAAAACATGTGCAGGGTCTTACTGAGAGGTGGGAGACAGACACAGGACACTGAAAGACTCACAGCTGAAACCTTCTGGGTTGGGACCAAATGACATGTAGAATGTGAGGAACCTCAAATGTTCAACAGTGTAGTTCAGGCATCAAAGTTGCAAACACATATTCAGACAGAGAGAAAGATTAGTATAACAGCCTATCATGAGTGTGAGGTTGAAGGTTATTGAACTATAGGACGATCCATGTGGTGGCACTTAAAAGCACAGAATTTGCATCCCACATACCAAGATTATAATCCTGGAAACAGCTAGGAGGCCAAGAGTAGGTAGGCCTTTTGTCATCTAGAGTCCTCAAACTTCTTATTTTTGAAAATGTAATAATGATACCTAATTCATAGGAGGGTGAAATGTTAAGTGAGGTACATATGAATCACAGTATAGTACAACTCTTTTGCTTTCGGTCATATCCATTTGATCCAATGCTCACTGTAGCCATGGTGCTAGATGGTGCGGTAAGAACCATTCTTTGGTATTCCCTGAGAGAGAGTGAGGGAGCTCCTGCAGGAACTTTCCAGTAACTCACACATTCTGGAAGTGTGGATGTCAACCCCTGTGGACAACCTTTGACTAGTAGGACGATGGAGTTAGTGGACACATGTTCTTTTCTTTCACCTCTTGAGATGGAACGTTTAGAGGTCTATTCTCCCATTCCTATCACAGCGATGCTTGAGGACAGGGTCGAATTTCCCCATAGGGTTTCCTAAGCCGTGATCTTTAGGGAAGCACTCTGCCACATCTGTCTCCAAGAAAGCAACTGTCTTTAACTGCTGACGTTAAGTCAGAACAGACGGCCTGGCCGTGGCTCATTTTGTATGGTTTTTCAGAAGATTGTGGAGAGTCTAACCTTCACGCTGATCCTCTGAATTGGGTTTCCTGTCTAATTTCTCCCTCCCTATTCCTCAGTCTTAGTTCCTAAGCTCACTTCTAAGACTATATTATTTGGACAGGCACCCTGTCCCAAAATTTTTTAAGGAGAATTGAGGCACTAAGTGCTTCTCCGTAGTAGCATTCCGACATTGGGCTCTGTCACTCCGGCATCCCACCTAAACTAATGACTGCCTTCCCGCGGGGCTCCATGAAGGGCCAGATGAACTCACCATGTCATTCAGCTCTAACACTTTGTGTGAACTAACATATCTTTCTTTGTATGAATCAAACCCAGAATCAGGCATTTAGAAGTGAAAATATGACTTTATCGATTCCATATGGCCCTTATGAGAGGGGCTGTCCAATTGTCTTGCTGGTGGCCTTAAAAATGTGACTATCATTTATTAATTCATCCAATCTCAGTGAGTCCCACTAGATATACTGCAATGTGAAGGAATAGAAGACAGACACAAAAAGCAATGTCTATCCCAACCTTAACCATTCTAGGAAAAGAAGCACATGAGCACTAAGACACCAATGAGTATCCAAACGATCATCAAGCTATTTATGACATAGTAATAGATATAAAAATTTTAAGAGTCCTATAAATCAAAACACTAGCAAAGTTACCCAAAGTAGTTTTTTCTTTAAAGAATACCCGATCTTCCCTATGAAGTCATATCTAATTGTATCATAGCATCCTTCCTAGACTCCTATTTGCAAAGCTCTCCGTCTCCATTGTAATAGTAAGATCATATGGCTGCTTCCTCAATGCAGCCCAGAACCTGGCCAGACAGCCAGAATCCTGGTAGCTGGAATGCCCTCGGCAGCACAGACGCCTGGCCAGCGACTGCCACTTGGTAGCAATCAAAACCTTATGTTGTCTTGTCACCCCCGTCTTCTTGGGCACTCTTCCGAAGACATTTCATTTAAGTACACATTCCAGATCCCCCCATCAATGGTCCACATGCATCTAGAGTGATTTTAATAAGGCATATGTCTATGTTGGTTGTTTTTCTGCTTTACTTTTTTCAAAGGGCTCCTTAGCCTTTATGATAATATCTAAGCTCCTAAATGTGTGTTTGTTCACTAACTTGCTTATTTCTTTAACAATTTTTGACAACAAAGATAATGGTAGCTCCTTATGAAGCATACTTTTAAGAGAGAGAATATTATATTGTATAGAGTATAACAATTGGACAGTTTTTAAAATTCACAATGTTGATCATATTACTGATGGCAATATAATCCTTTATATTTGGTTATATCACACTCATTATTTCCAATTCAATTGCAAAGGCTAGCACCAGAAAAACATTTTTTCCCCAGTGGGTGCATTTATTTTTCCAGCCAGTTGCACATCACAGGTTTAGAAATTCGGATGGCATTATGTTCTTCTTTCTTATGATAAGTATATTTGGAGCATGTTTCTTAGAATCTGATAAAATGTCAAAATGTTCGAGGGATTAATACATGCTTAACAGTTGTGACCCAACTTATTTCATTGCTTTCATTTTATTTTCAGGGATCAAAGGATTTTTGAGATGATAGAGGGGAAAAAATGTTCCGTTTAAAGCAGACTTTCGACCTGCAGAGCCAGATTATGTTGAATCATGTGGGGACTATTATTGGAAGCCAGCTACTGAATAGAACATATCCTCTAGCTAAATTTCATAGTGTCTTTCTTCCTTTTAATTTTCCAGTTTAAATGACTGTACAACAAAACACAAAGGAAGGCAATGCCATAATAATCCCAAAGCATCACATCAAGAACTTTGATTGTCAAGGAAGCCAGCACCAGACCCTGTACCAGACACTGCAGGAAGTACTACAGTCTGTCTGCTTTCAACCATTCTATATAACAGTCTGAATATAACAATTACTGTCTGTCCACAATAGAAGGGCTGCCGCTGAAGAACTCACCAGGCTTGGATACAAGTATAAGCATTGTTTCCCTACTTTCGCATTTAATTTTTTGTGTGCAACAGATGTGTATTGAGGGAATAAACATGTAGCCTGATTTTGTACCTGCCAGAACTCAAAGGAAGCATGGAGTGCAAGGCTCCAGTAGCCCCTCTGTAAAATAAGGGGAGCAAATGAGACCATCCTCTAGAGCTCAAAGGGCCTGGTTTTCATTGCTGAAACTAACAAAAACAGTACCAGCAAAATAAGAAAACAGCTTTGCTCTCTGATCCATGT
>NW_022111320.1:23285144-23303473 GCF_000313985.2 Echinops telfairi
CTAAACAGAAATTCACCACCTTTTAAGCAATAACTCTCTATTTTCTACTACCCCCTAGTACCTTGTTACTCTTAATCTATGTTTTGCCTCTGTGGAATTGCCTGTTCTAAATAATTCAAAAATGAAATCTTACAGTTTTATCTTATTTTAGCTTTACCAGAACTTCATCTCTTCATGTGGATAAAATTACTATAATTGAAGGATATAGTTTTATTTGTTTACTTATTTATCTGTTGAAAGACGTTTGGGTGTTTCCACCATTTAGTTTTTTTGAAAAATGATGGCAAGAGCATTTGTTTTTTATTGAATCCCTATTTTCAGTGCAGTTGCTGGATCATGTAGTAATTCTATGTTTAATTCTTTGAGGAAGCATCTGGCTCTCCTTCTCTTTTATCCTATTTTCCCTTCTGAGATTCTTTTTCTTTTCATGTCATTCCTTTGCTTCTTCATCTCCCAATTCTAAATCTAGTTTTTCTCTTTTCTAAGTCTATTCCTAATTATAAAGTCCATTCCCTCTGCCCATCCAGCTAAATTTTCATTAAAAATCTTTCCTGTCTAATGAGCTAGAAACAAAATGCTCACACATGGAAAAGAGACCATCTGTGACCTGATAGCTGCCTGAAAGCAGGGAATGGGCAGCAGATTGACAAGGACCAAATAAGTATTGACTTAAAAAACAACACAGGGGATAACAGTTGTATGAGCCCCTAATAAAATGGTAAAATAAATAAATAAATAAACAAACAAACAAACAAAAAACACAGTGCCTATTCTCCAAGTACCCAAGAATCCAGTAAATGTTGTGCAATGAGATTAAGGCATTGATCATATTTATTATAGAAAGTTCATTATGTTAGGAACGTTCAAAGTAATTTTGGATATTATAATGACAAATATCTGTTGTATGCCTTACCTCCTTACCTTCCTATGATATTGCCCTTTAAACACCCTTAAGACATCATTCAACTAGCTAAAAAATGGAAGCTATGACGAAGTAAAAGAGATGAACTGAAATTTTTAAAGAACATCTCAAGAAGACAAAGTAAAATATTGCAATAAAATGTGTAAAGACGAGTTAGAAAAACAAAAAGGAAGAACATGCTTAGGATAGCTTAAGCTGAAAGAACTGAAGAATCTAGATCTGAGTTCTGATTCCTGATGCCAAAGCTCCAGGCATCCATAAAGCCTGGGAGTCTGTGAGAATCCCAGAGAGCCCCAGAAAGTCTTTGCTCATTGTCTCGCCTAGGGTAGTGCTAAGTCACTGCCATTGACTTGAGGCCGACTGGGTAGAACAGCCCCTACGGGTTTCTGAGACTCTACGGGAGTAGAAAACCCCGTGTTTCTCTCTGCAGTGGGTGCTTGCTCGAACTGCTTACCTTGCAGTTAGAAGACTGCAGTGTAGCCACTATGCCTCCACAACTCCTTAGGGAATCCAGACCGTGCTGTGTTGGAAACATTCTGTAAAATATTAAGAGAAGTTGGATTAGCTCCCTGCTGCTGCTGGCTACATTCATAAACCGAGAGCTGTCCTGGGGAGCTAGGCAAACCATGGGAAGGAGCTCCACCCAGAGAAGCACGCAGGTCACGGACACCTGTAGAATGGATTGCTCCGGAAGGCAAATGGTCAGAGGAGAAGCTTCTCTGCAAGAATTACGTCCATTCACTCTATCAGCGTTTATGATCTGGTATCTTCGGTTCATCTAAGTTCCGGTCTAGGTTTGGAAGTCCAGCAATGGACTAAACAGACAAAATGTCTTTCCCTTTTGAGTCTTAACATTTCTGTGAGAATGTTATGGAAGATAAACAAAATTACTCATTAGCAATTAATTTTTTCTTTCGTGTAAACACTAAAGTCAAAAAGAGTTTACATGTGTAAAAAGAGTTTAAAGTTCAGTAAAGAGTCTGTGTTGGGGGTTGCAGAACTTAAAATTGTCCAGGAGCGGCTTACTGATATAGGGACATTTATCACTGTCATGAAACAGAGATGCCGACATTGGAGGTTAAGTATTAACAGGTTTTTTTCACCTTTTCCAGTTTCCCAGGAGTGTAGAAGTAGGGTATCTGGTAGAGCCATTCAACTAATAAAGATATCAGAAGCATAGAGTTGTCTGAGGGGAAAGGGTGGAGGAGACAAGAAAGACAGACAGGGAAGAGATAGAGAACGAGAAAGGCAGAGGAAAGCACACAAGAGTTGAGGGGCTGCTTGGACAGGCAGAATTGTGAGGGGGGGAAATGATAAACTAGGCAACCAGTATGGCATGCTGGGAGCTTCCTTTTATTTATTCCCCAGAACACCTAAGTTGTTGGAACCTAGATTTGTTACTTTTAGTCATATTTAGTCCAAGTGCGGTTCTCAGAGCTGGGAATCCTGTGTCCTCACTTAACTCCACTCAAACCTCAATGCCGCTGAACAGTAGCATGCCTCGGAGATGGGAAAGCCTTGGGCATTCATGTGAAAGTCTGTGTTGGGGGCACTGAGGATTTAAAAGGCAGTGTTCTTTCTCTAAATCAGGAATCTACAGGATGAACGCTTCAGGGAAGCTAGGTCACAATCCAGCTGGAGGACATCCTGGTCTTGTGCATTTGGATCTTCCGGTTGAATTAATGAGAGTCAATGGGCAAAATACTGAACCATGTGGAAAGCATCAATAGAAGATGAAAGAAACCCACGGAATGACTGTACATAAAAGAACTGGTCAACAGCTAACCACTTCAAGAAGTCTCGTATGATCAAGAACTAATACAACCGAGCAAAGACATACAAACTGCACGGAAGGCATTAACCAGAAACATGACTCCAGGAATTGTCAGAATACCAATGGAAAGGTTTCAGAAGCTGATGACGCACTGGACGCACTCACTCATCTATGCCAAGAAATTTGGGAGATAGCTACCTGACCAACTGATTGGAAGAGATCCATATCTGTACCCATTCCAAAGAAAGGTGACTCAAAAATGCACAAATCATAAAACAATATCATTAATATCGCATGCAGGTAAAATCTTGCTGAAGATCACCCAGCAGCAGTTGCAGCAGTTCATAAACAAGAAGCTTCCAGTAGCTCAAGCTAGATTCAAAAGCGAATATGGAATGAGAGTATCATTGCTGATGTGAGATGGATCTTGGCTGCAGGCAGAGTCTACTGGAAAGATGTTTACTTGGGTTTTATTGACTATGCCAAGGCACTCAACTGTGCAGATAATAACAAACTATGGACAGCCTTGAGAAGAATGAGAATTCCAGAACACTTCAATGTCCTCCTGTGAAACCTATCCCTGTATGAAAAGGCAGTGGTGTGGACAGAACAAGGGCATGCTTCGTGGTTAAACATCAAGAAAGATGCGTATCAGGGGTGTATCCTCTGACCATACATATTCAATTTGCATGCTGAAAAAATAACCAGAGAGGCTAAATTATATGAAGAAGAATGCAGTCTGAGGACTAGAGTACAGCTTATGAACAACTTGGGATGTACAAATGACACAGCCTGGCTCCGTGAAAGTGAGAAGTATTTAACACACATGCTGACGAAGATCAAAGATTGCAGCCTTCAGCATGAACTACAGCTTCATGTAAAGAAAACAAAGCTCTTTGCTACTGGACTAATAGGTAGCATCATGATACATGGAGAAAAGATCTCCGTGGTCAAGGATTTCCATGCTCTCAAGGAAAGCGCACAGTGCTGGGAGTCAGCATATTCTAGAACCATTTGTGACCTAAGGTCTTTCTTTTTCTTTCGAAATTAAAAATGTTGAATCTGGCCTGAGATATTCATTTATGCTGTCACTTTGATGAACAAAGTATTATCTCCTAGAGATTCAGAGTTGAACAAGGAAGTCAGAATCTCATAGTCTAACAAAAATATCCAAACTAGATGCCACGAAGTGGATTTCAACGTATGCTGGCTCTGTAGGCAGTCGAGGAGAGCTGGGTTCTACACCATTTTCAAACTGAACTTTCGAACCAACCCATCAAGGCCTTTCTTTTGTGGTCCCTCTAGATGAGCTTGCATTATCAACTTCTCGGTTATTAATCAAATGCTTAATTGTGCTACCCAGGGATGCCTAAGGAAAAAATGGAAGCAAGTAAACAATGATTGAAGGGAGGGTTGCCAGACAACTGGCACAGCAGTAATGATGGCCGTCCACCTCAATGGAGGACTCCTTACTGCCTAAGCGCTCTCGAAGAAATGACACGCATAAACTGATTTGGTTTTCGTACAACCATCCCATGAGGTAGGGACGATTTTTCTTCCCACTTTGCGGAAGCACACTGAATCACAGAGTAGTAAGAGGGCAAGGCAAAGATCCCGTAGCTGATCAGAGGGTGACTGCATAGGTGTCTTTCCCACCACCTCCCTGTGGTCCTCGCACAGCACCGGGAGTGTGGAGCCTGAGAGCACAGACAGGGGACTTTTCAGAATGTGTGCGGGAGGGCACCACATCCAGACTGGACGAGGTACGATGAAAGCCAGATAGTCAGGGAAGTGCTCCCTTATTGTTCCTTAGGATCCCTTCCCAAATTAAAGAGGCCATGATTTCTGATAACACTACGATTTCTCCCTGTAATGAAGAAGTTGACTTGGTTGACTTTTCTTGTTTAAATGACAGGTCAAAACCTTTCCATTTTAGCTAATGGCTGCAGATTCAGCCGACCCCAGGATTTCTGGGAGGCTAATGATGAGGTGCTGGACTCCGTCTGCCTAAGGCACTGCCCGGAGGTTTTAACTGCTAGGTCATCGTTTAATAACTGGGACAGCAGGAGTATTTCAGTTATTTTTAGCCTGCCATTTTGACTCATTTTAAACCTATAAATCAGGAGAAGCTTCCCTAAGTGTTACAGCATTCTAAAAATGCTACCAGGAAGACAGCATTGGAGGTATGCTGGGGACCAGTGGACAGGCTGTTCCCAGCAGAAAAGTGAACTCTGACCCTCAAGAGGGCAACATATAATTATAACTCACAGATTTAAAGGAGAGAAAAGTTAAGTGCCAGCCAAGAGCTCTTTAACTTTCCCATAATTTCTGCAGGTTTTAATAAGGCCAGAAAGATAAATGTTTGCAGGTGATTGTAAATATTGCTCAATGTGAGCTTGTATATCTGGTATATTTTTTTAACATCTCTCACTTCCCTAGGACTGGAAGAGGCGAGGCTGAGTGCTTAAGGCATAGAAAGCTTTTGCCTCCTATCTGTCCAGGCAAAACATTGTTCTGGACATAGACTACAAAGATGACAGGGGCAGTCTCTGAAATTGGAGGGGAACAGTCTAGAAAGTGGAATGTATAGGACAATAACAGGTAATGCCGTCCTTCTGCTAGTCAGACTTTGTCCACTCATGAATGTGTGTGCTGTTTTTTACTCCTAACAACCTGATATAGACTTTCTGAAGCTTTGAAATCTTTACCGGAGCAGACAGCTTCCTATTTCTCCTACTGAATAACTAGTGGATTTGAACTGTCAAATGTGTGTAGCAGGGCAATACACACACACACACACACACACACACACACACACACACACACACACTGGCCTGCTCACCAGACGTTAGGAGGGGTGTAATAACATGTAAATAGATACATAGATGGCTTCTAGAGAGTGTGAAAAGGAAAAAGCATAAAGGAGCGCAGAGAAGCAGGAACCCACACGCATTTGGAAAGTTGGGAGTGGAGGAGATTTCCCAAGGGAAAATGAATCTTACTTGTTGTTCAATTGGCGGAAGATGGGTGAGGAAAAGAATCCCTGGTGGCACCAGGATTATGTGCTCAGCTGCTAACCCAAGGAAGGCAGTTCGAAACCAACAGCAGATCATGAGCGACAGGTGTGGCAGTCAGCCTCCAGACAACCCTACAACCTGAAAAGCCTCATGGGGAAATTCTGCTCTGGCTTCTAGGGTCACTCTGAGTCAGAAGCAACTGGTAGAGAATGAGTTGTTTGTTTTCTTTTGTTTTGTTGTTGAATAGAGGAGCGGGGTGGGGGAGGTTATTCTCAGAAAAAGAAAGCAGTTTGTGGCTGTGGAAAGGTGCTAGCAGTGAACTCCTCAGAGCTTAGCAAAATAAAATGCACGGGGGAGAGAATGGGAGATGTTTGCTTTTGTTGAATTCCTCCTAATAGTCATACTTAATATAATCTATTCATGAGGGAATTGCCTGCTTGAAAACGAATTGCCTCGTGTCCATTCATTTCATCTTGGGGAGCTTCCAGGAACCTAGTCACCTGTGGTTTACCATCAACAAAGATGCCTGATTTGACGGAGGGACACCCCATTTCAAATGTCCACACAAGATATGGCTAAGGTCTCATCCAAAATGGCACTGGATACAAGAGCGCATTCTCAAACGATGTTTCATGGGTAGCACTGGGGAAGACATGGTGACTGATTAATGGGAGAAATGATGGCAGGCTTCTAATTCTCTCCCTCTAGAGCAGCAGTTTCAACCTGTGTGTCTCAGCCCCTTTGGGGGTCGAACAACCCTTTCACAGAGGTTGCCCGGTTCATAACAATAGCAAAATGACAGTTATGAAGTAGCAGCGAGAGTAATTTTATGGTTGGGGGGTCACCACCACATGAGTAACTGTATTAAAGGGTAGCGACATTAGGAAGGTTGAAAACCACTGCTCTGGAGATAAAGTTCAATAGGATCATTAACCTTTATCATCTTCCTATTTCTTTCACATGAGAGAAGTAAAATGCAGAGATGTAGATTATTTTGCCCAAAGCCATGTAACTAGCAAATTTAAACTAGATCTCAATGATTAAGTCCTGCTATATTTGAAATGTTGGGTGAGACTGTAGTTCTACAATGGAAGCCCCATCCTAGAGATCTAGTGAAACTATAGATCCCTGGCCTCCCCCTTCTAGAGATTCTGGTTGATTAGGTTGCAAAGAGAAGCCCAAACCAAACCAAACTCACTGCCAGCAAGTGGATTCAGACTTACAGCGAACCTGTGGGACAGGGAAGAACTGCACCTGGAGGATTGCGAGACTGTAACTCTTTCCAAGGGTAGAAAGCCTCATCCTTCCTCCTCTCGGAGACTGTTGGTTTCAAACTGCAGACCTTGTGGTTAGAGGCCCAACTGAACCCATCCTGCTACCAGAGCTCAGGGATCTACAGTGGCACCAGATCCCCAGGTGATTCCCCTGATCTGCTAAGTTTGAGAACCTGGATTGTAGAGCAAGATAAAACATGACAAAAAGTGTAGTGAGAAAAGTAGAGGCACCTGGATTTGGCCCCTTCATTTCATCACCAATGTTTATTGTTTGGTTTCCCCTGAATTACCCACCTGTGGTCTAACAAATATTTTCTGTTTAGATCTTCCTCATCTTAAGTCACTCATCGAGCATTAATCAATGCAACCTGGAAAATAAAACGTAATTATCACTAACACACTAATTACGACTTCATTGAATGCATTGCATAATGAGAATGGTATCACTTTTCCCTGCTATATAAACCATCTGCCTAGTCCTCTTTCTCTTCCCCTCCCATGGCCAGGAATTTTTATCCCACTAGTGGGGGAATGAAAGGAACTTATTACTCAGTAAAATGTCATTAGAGAGTCCATTGTATCAAAAACAAATTTTTTTAATGAAAAAAAAGGAAGAGATTCTGTTATAAATGAAGTTCTTAGAGCTCACATATATTTCTAGGCCACAAAATGAAGCCATTAATCCATGAAGACTTCATCCATTTATCTCCCTCTTCTATTCTCATCACATAAACACAAATTTTCTGTTACAGTCCCAATACATTTGTTGGAAGAGGGGGGTGAGAGATGAATTAAATGAACACCCACTCGATAATTCCTGACCTTTCCTTTAGCATGACAGTTTTATCAGTCAAGCAGAGAGATAATATGATGAGGATAAAAAGCTAATATTCTCTCCTGGTGAAAAAGAATCAATGACACTTTCACCCACAGCTTTATTGAAAAATGGATGATAATGGCCTAAGCCCACCTACCAGAGTGAGCTGCTTGAAGCTACATTTAGGAAACTTCTAAGAAGACAAAATATAACTGAAATTGTAGGGAGGCCCACAAAAGAGGGGCAGGAATATTTTTTAAATGAATGCAATAAACCCATCCACACTCCCCACCCCCAATCTATGGGAAAGCAATGAAGTGCCATTTATGGAAAAAAGGGAATGAAAACTGTAAATTGTTTGAGCTCATGCATTTCACAGAGAACATTCTTGTTTGGTGATCCTAACAGTTTGGGCCCTTGGGGAAAACTTGCTCCAACCTCTGGACTGCAGCTATCAGACTGGAGAGGGAAGAAAAATGCAGCCGCCTACAAAGCTTTTGTTACTGGTAACAACTGTGCTTTTTTTAAATTATGTAGATTTGAAAAGGATGTCTCTTGCCTGCAGGGGAAATATTCAAGAACATTCTTCCTTTCTCCCTACAAAGTACCTACTTAATCTGTCTCCAAGTAAGATCATTAATCGCCTGGTCAGAATGCAAAACACTGACCAGGCCACATCCCTCAGTGAGTTATAAAGAAACTGTGTGCTAATGTTTCCCTGGGGAGTTATAAATGTGTTTAGGTCCTTCAAAGTGGTACATTCTAAGGCCTAACCTGATTTTGGGAAAGGGAAGCCATGTGGCAAAGCTTTCCGCTCTTATTATTTCATATTGCTAGAGATCTTCAGTGGAATTTGGGGTCGAAAGATTAGCAGTCGTAAAATTAACTATTTTTTTTGCATGCATAACTGTTTTAGGTATACCCAGGGAATTGGCTGAGCCACAGAGGCTCCCGTTCTCATTTCTCAGTAAGTTGAAAAACCAAGTCTGTCCTGCCCTCTTCCTAATTGTCCCATGCTTTCCTAATGGGATTCCTTTACAAGAGGGAGGAATCCTGAGTCTCTGTTATAACTTCAAATTTATGGAATTAGAAGGAGCCCCCAACTAAAGTTCCCAAAGGAAGGCCCAAACATAACTGGTGGGCTTCCAAAGCTCTTCAGCATACTTGTTACATCATGTTCAGAACAGACTACATGACATCTGGCGCCCAGTACATGAAAAAGAACGATGAATTTGAAGATGGTTAAACTGATGTTTAAACCAGCCACTGGGTCCTTCTGAGTGCCAGATAGTGTGATACTACACAGGCCAGATGCAGTGGCTTAATGATGTACATGGCTTTGAGTTTTGAGAACAAATAACCTTCAAAAGATGTGAGTGAGAGTTCTGAGCATGCCACTAACACCCAACTGCTGAGTTCTTTTTTCTGGTAATTCATAGCTATGCTAATGGGCATCCAAAATTGAGGTTGTACTCTAGGAGAAAATTCATCAGTCTATTATCATAAAACAAGAGTTTTTTTTACCAAATTAGGCCTCTCATCCTTTCCCCAGCTGTGTATTCACCTGGGACCAATAACATTTATACTACAAATCCTCTATAACTCGATGAATATCACTTTAATGTTGACATCAAACACTTGTGAAATAAGTCAGGCCATGTCTTGATCATGTTTACTATATAGTCATACCCTATACTCAGCCAAAAATAAATCACCTTTTATCCATTTTTTCCATTTACCATGTCAGATTTAATCTATTCAGTAAATTTTTCTATGATCTGCACATCCAAACACCACATCCAGTTATTATAAAATATAGTGTACTTGCCATCATCTTAGAATATCTGACAAACCAAAAGGCATCCTGTTAGCAATTCAAATCATTATTCTGCCAGAGAGATAACATTTTAATATTTGTACAGAGTAGCTCAACTCCCTCACGGCCATTGAGTCGATGCCGACTCATAGAGACCTATAGGACAGGGTAGCACTGCCCCTGTAGGTATCTTAGACTGAGCTCTTTATGGGCGTAGGGAGCCCCATCTTCCGCCCTACAGCCTACTAATTTTATCCAAGTCAATCCTGGACCCATTCAAGTATCTGATCAAATCACACACTTCTGTAGAAAGTGTAGTCAAAGGCTTTTTCTTCTGAAACTTTTAGTGTCACTCAACACTGTCTCTTCCATTTCCATGTTCCTCGTCTTATACTTCCAAAGACCCGCTGAGTTATCCTAACACCACAGCCGCACTGCCTTATCCACCCGCTCATAGTCTACATGGAAGCCCAGCACAAAAGAAAGCACTGCAGGATTAAACACTCTAAAGACAGATGTAGACATACAATAATGCTTCCAGAATCCCACAGTGGTTAGGTGCCATCGAGTAGGTTCTGACCCATAGCAACCCTGTGCACAACAGAACAAAACACGGCCCGGTCCTGCACCCTCACAATTGCTCCTGTGCCTAAGCCCATTGTTGCAGCCATGGCGTCAATTCCTCTCATTGAGGATCTGCCTCTTTTCACTGCTCCTCCCTTTACCAAGCACAATGTCCTCCCTAGACTGGTCTCTCCTGACAACCTGTCCAAAGTCTGTAAGCCAAGTCTTGCCATCCTTGCCTCTAAGTAGCATCATGGTTGTACTGAATTCCGAGACAGATCTGTTTGTCCTTGTAGCAGTCCATGGTACCTTCAAAATTTTTCTCCAGCACAACACAAATGCATTGATTCTTCTTTAGTCTTCCCGATGTCCAACTTTCACATGCATATGAGGCAATGGACAATATTTGGGTCAGGCGCACCTTAGTTCTCAAAGTAACATCTTAGCTTTTCAATATTCTAAAAAGGTCTTGAGCAACAAATTTACCAAAAGCAACACATCTTTTTTTATCTCTTGACTCCTATTAGTATTTCTAAAGTATTGAATAGAATTCTAATATTCTTTAAATTTTTCTTTGCAAAAAACTGTTAGTGAACTGCAGTCATCCTGAAATAAAAAGGTCCCTTTGCTATGAACATTTTGTTGTTTTCAAAATGCTCATGATTATTATGAATGACCTCAAAAAAGGAACTTTTACCTATCCTAGTTTCCAAAATAATTTCCATTAGTTTCAATATACCTGAATATACAACAAGATAGCTGATCATCTTACTCAATACTTAGTTTAGAAATGCAAACAAGCAAGCACATTGATGTCATTAACTATTGAGCAATTATGTAATCGGCATAGGAAAAGCAGATGTCAAAAAAAAAGAACCCCAAACCCCAATGGTTCTGTTTTTACAAAGTCAAATGCTTGCCCCCTATGGTCCTTACAACAGCCAATTTGGTTCCATATAGTTAGTCTTTTTAAAAGAGCACAATGTTCAAGGAAGACTTTTTTATGAGCTAAATTATTATTTTAAAGAAAATTTCAGGGAATTTTTTGGCTTGTGGTTTAAAGATTATCTCATGACAATCATTTCGGGGATTCATCCAATGTTTATTATTAGTTATTAGTTACATCATGGAAAAGAATTACTGAAATATCTTTCTGCTGACTTTCTGTAATGTGTCAAAGAAACACAAACCATTTCAACTCCTGGCAGCATTTTGTTCAGTAGGGTACTGGATGGCTGATTCTTCTAGAAGTACATCACCAGACCTTTCTGTTGAGCGGACTCCATCCTCCCATCTCCGAACTTTGGGTGAGTAGCTGAATGTGTTACCAGTTTGTATAATCCACCAAAATAACTCCTCTTCCATAATGCTGCTAGCATAAAAATGCCTTCTTTCATTAAAAGACATACTTATTTTCTGCCTGGTCACTCTCAGACATGTTCAAGGTGATCCTGTAGGATATTCTAATAAGTATTGAATGAATCTCACACGTGTCCTCCTTGCCTTTCCCCCTTTCAGTCTGCATCTTTTCAGCGTTCAGTCTCGGTTTAGTGATCTTTACCCTTTGCTCTCTACCTGGGAAACCTTATCTACTTGTTGGCTTTGACTATCAACTCTATACTGAATGTCTCCAACTCATACTCATGTCTCATGTCATATTTCTATTTATGTGCTATAAATAGAACATTATTTATTTATGTGCTATAAATAGAACATAAGATACCCTTTCTAGATTTGAAAATAAAATGTATAAAAAATAAAGAACACTTTATCAGGAAGGGATTGTGCAGACAACCTGAAACATCACAGTGGAAGCATATTAGCTCAATACATAGGTTTTAGTTAAATTCTGTCTCCTACCTCACAACTGGCTACATTCACTGTCTAGCTTCCACATCTCTGTTGTCCCACCAATGTTCCCAAGAATAAGGAAGGAAGCATATCTGAGACGTTTCCTCCTTTGCTGTAAATAGTCAATCAGTCCTACTACTTCTTAGATCACCCTTATTTGCAACCCCCTTTTGTAATTCAACTACTAAGTCAGAGGTTTAATTTTTATCCCCTACCTTTTCATCTTGCATACTGCAGTTGCTTGAAATTTTCTGAAAAATCTATTTTTCTCATGCCAATCTCTTGTTCAGAGTCATAATTATTCTGCTAGCCAATGAATACTTTGAAGTCTACCTGATATCATGTCACCTGTCACACCACTTTCCCAGAATTACAGTATTAAGTCTATCTCACTGCCCCTAATAAAAATTCATGGCCACCGAGTCCATTCTGACTCAGCAAAGTTATAGGATCAACTAGGACTGCTCCTTAGAGTTTTCAAAATTGTAAATCATTATGGGAGCCGACAGTCTAGTTTTTCTCATGCTTTAGACATGCTATCTGCTAGTGGGTTTAAACTGCTTACCTTAGAGATTAGTAACCCAACACTTAACTCACTGCACCAAAAGTGCTGTATGTTCCATTAGAATCCTGCGTTAAGAACTTGGCTTCTGCAAATTTGTCTGGTATCTCAGGTAGCTCATCTTGACCTCCTCTCTAGCTCACTGACTCTGTCTCCTTACATGTACTAAGTACCAGAATGCCAGAGTACATTACTAGAGGCCTGATGAGACATATACTTGAGAATATAGTAAAACTATCAGATAAATCAAATAAGATATGATGATATATTATAAGCAAGTTATAACCCAAGTGTGATGAGCCTACATTGCACAATGGAAGAGACATCATCTAGCAAAAATAAAAAGATATATGAAGGGGCATCAAAAAGTTCATGGAAATATGAAATTAAAAGATAATGAGTTTGTTCTATACCCCCTTTGGAGCCCTCTTATATATTAGCAAATTTGTTTTCTTTTAAATCCCCCCAATTAGAATTGAACAGATATATCTGAGTAAAATTAAATTATTTTAGGAGAATTTTATTTGTATTAATTAATACAAATTCTCATTAGCAGAATGTTCTTAAAAGCAAGATAACTTAAAATTCCTGTTTTGTGAATAAAAATTGCTTAAAAACTTCAATGAATACAGTTATCTAGTGGGTAATGTATTCCACAGCATGACTGCAGAAGATTCAGAAACTTTTCCATATAAATATGTTCCCTACTCTCTTTGAAAATACAAGAGCAAAGCACTAACAGGTTCCTTTTTAGTGGCATGGCTTTTCATATATACAACATCCATCAGAACAGGTAGTATCAACTCGAAAAAAATTGAAGTTCAGAGAAAAGAAGTAAATTTCACAAGATCACAGTGATGAACATTATACCTACTCCTTGTTTGTCAACATGGTTAGGTCCCAAAGACCAAGTCTTCGTGCAAAAATTTACTTTATGCAAATTAACATTTTTGTCTTTCTATTCTCAGACCATCCATTGTCTAATTGTTTTTAATATAAAAGATTAGATAGATTAGATAGATAGATGATAGATAGATAGATAGATAGATGATAGATAGATAGATAAATGAAAATAATAATAAAACAAAACTCACTGCCATTAGTCAATATCAACTTATAGTGACCCTAGAAGGCAGAGTATAATTGTCCCTGTGAGAGTCTGAGGCTGTTAACACTTTACAAAATGAGAAAACCCATATTTCTCCCATGGATCCATCACCTAGTGATTTTGAACTGCCAACCTTGTGGATCACAGCGCAAAGCACAACCAGTACACACCAGAGCTCCATTGAAATAATAACAGCTAATACTTCCTGCTGTACTCATCACTGTGACTACTCCAGTTATGGATGACTCCTCTTTGGAAAAGGGAGCCTGGAGGAGAAAAAGCTGAGTGAAGCTGGCAACATTAATACCAGCCGATAAGAGTACAAGAAACTGGGCTATGTGACGAGAGAGCAAGTTTTAACCACTTCTCACTTTCCTCCAATGCTGCGCCACAGCTTCCCACCCAGAGCTGCCTCTAGGGCTTTACACCCAATTTCTTTCACCTAATGCTATTTATTTGTAGTCTCTGTGAGGGTCTGCCTTATTTTACAAAGTTTCCCCCATAACCTGAATCTGAACCAGTTCTGTTTCCCAGATCTAGCAATTGGCTAAGGTTTGGACCTGATAACCATAGCCGGTCTCTCCTAACAATATGTCTGAAGTACTAAGTCAGAACATCCTGTCCTCTAACGAGCAGTCTGGCTGTACTTTTTCCAAGACAAATGTGTTTGTTCTTTTGGCCGTCCATGGTACTTTCAACATTCTTCACCACCACCATAACTCAAGTGCATCTATTCTTCTTCTGTTTTTCTTATTCAATGTCCAAATTTCACTTGCCTACGAGGTGATTGAAAATATCCTGGCTTGGGTCAGGTGCATCTTAGTCCTTGAAGTAACATCCTTGTTTTTCAACACTTCCATGCATTGAAGAGTGTGATCATAGATTTTGTGTCAACTTGGCTGGGTCAGGATTATCAGTGATTTGTCAAGTAGGACCTAGTAGTTCCTCATGATGTGATCTAATCCAATGTACTCACCTCTGTAAAGGATCTGTATTCAATTGCAAGAATATTGGGGTGGAACACAACACTCTTTCAGATTACAAGCCGAGGCAATAAATTGAAAAGGAGTTTCCTAAAAGATGTAGCCTATTTACAATCTAAATAGACGCTGTCAAAAAAGTTTCCTTGCTTTTTGCTGAGTGTAGATTCTGTTCATCAACCTTCGTACTTGAACTAATGACCTACCACATTGCCTGCCAATCCTGAGGCTCATCCATAGCCTGCCACCTGACATGTCAACCTTGGATTCATTCATCTCTATAGCAAAAAACCTATTGTCTTCCTGATGGTCTTAGGCTTATCAACCACAATTATGAGACTCAGGAGAATCACCCGGCTTAACATCTGACCCCGGGGCTTGGAATTTTCTGGCTTCTATGACTATGTGAGAGCCACTTTCTTGATATAAATTTATATATATATATCACTGGTTTTGCTTCTCTAGATAACCTACCCAAAGATAGTATGTGGAAAACTTTGTAGAGAAAATGGGGGGGTAGGGGGTGGATGGGGGGATTAAGGACTTTAAGAAGGAAGGTTACACAAATATGTACCATCTGAAGATTTCTCTGGCTGTTATGTGAAGAAGAAATGTTTTATAGTGGGTTTTGTAGAAGAACAATCGTGTATGTGAAGAAATAGTCCACAAGTCCAGATAAGGATATATATTATGATAGTGGTGATTGAGCAGGTAAGACGTGTGAGAAATACCTATAGGAGCTAGAATCGGTAAGATGTAGGTATTGATTGTCTATAAAAAAAAAAAGAGAAGACTGGAGATCTTAGGAATGCTCCCCAGGTTTGTTCTCTGAGAATCTGAGTAGATGCATTGTATAGGATGGACAAGACTGGGAGAAGACAAGTCTAATAGGAATGGCAAATGACTCCCTAGGGGAAGGACTTTTTCAAATGTAGTTTACATGCAAAGGATTCAAAAGATGCATACCCATAACATAAAACCCAACATTAAGCATGAGTTTCCACTTTCCTCACATTGAACATGGTACTACTTTACCAACATCCAGCAATGCCACCTCTAGTTTCTCTGCTGTTAGCAAACCTTGCTGCCCTTTCTTCTGTTTATCTACACTCCCCATGTTTACAATTTATCATCTCAACATAATCAGAGCCAGACTAACTGTGATGTTATTTTCTATATAACTATCCACTAAGTCCATCGCTTTCTTTCACCTAATGCTATTTATTTGTAGTCTCTGTGAGGGTCTGCCTTATTTTACAAAGTTTCCACCATAAACATGAGAAAATATGCAGCTGATACTTCAGCAAGGTCTACCCACCCTAAGGCCTTGGTAAAAGGACTTGGTAAAAGGAGTAAAGGCCTTGGTAAAAGGACTTGGCAAAAGGAGTAAAGTCCAAGCTAATATTGCTGGAGTATTGAAGGAGATAAATCACACAGTTCTTAAACTGAAATATTCTTAATATGGCAGTCTCATAGTGAGAATGAGACGTGATCATTTATATAGAATGTTACTACTTTGGGAAAATCACAATTACTACTGACATCCTTCTGAAAAATTACTTCTCTTGGGCTGAATATTAACTCTAGTGGAACAGATTTTCAACAGCAGTAAGTTCCATCTCATAATGAGATCTCAACTTCAACTTCCCAGCTAAGTCTCCTAGTTTGCTATTATACATGAGTCACTGAGCTAGTGTCTACATTGCCCATACGTCTGCCATCAATTCAACAGCATGACTTTTTCAAACTTAAAAATAAAATCTAATTTGCTTTACAGTAGATTCATTTTTTAATAATGGATTTCCTTCATTAAAAATGGGGCTTGTTGCACTAAAGTGCTCTGTTATACAAAACATCCAATTAGATGTGTTTGATTCAATGATATTGAAGGCTGCATTTCTTAAATTTCCTAAGTAGATAGGAACCCTAACTGCACTCTGTCTGATTTTATCTTGCTAGTTTTAATTGCAACCTCTTTTTTATATGTACTACAGTAAACAATGGCTGCTCAGCAGCTTAGTGTAGATAAATGATTATTTACTTCTATATAATGAATTGAGCAGACCTGCAGACTTGTGAGCACATTAATATGTGATGAAAGACTGAGCAGTGATTATGATCCCTAAGAGAGGAGAACCAAGATGTATTGTTTAATAGTACTCTTGTTTATTCCTCAAGTATTAAAAATATATAAATGCTTGATTTATAGCCTATGATTTCATTACAGGGCTTAGTGTGTAAAACTAAAGGTTAAACATCTAAACATATGAATGTAAAAGCTCTAGAAGATATGAATCGCATCCAGTATAAAAGGGTCGAAGCTTCTCAATATTTGTGACCCTGAGTGGCAAGAGGGAGATCCAATGGCTCTGGTACGCAGATAGAAAACACACGTAGAAGAGAGCTGATTTTTGATCCTAGTTCTTCCCAGAGTTTTTTACCTTAGGCTGTAATCAAAAGTATATAAAAGAATTTCAACAGAAGATAATTAAAGGGAAACTAATAGAAGAGATGAAGATGTTTCGATCCACTTTGCATCTTTTAGGACTAATTGCGTAAGTATCATCTATTAGCAAGGAACTTAACATCTTTCCTTATCTACAGTTTCCCTGTATTTCCCCATCAGCACAACTTAGCTCAGATTTATCTTAACTAAAAAAAAAAAAAAAAAGTTACACACACTGTGCCCTCAGCTGTTTAGCCAACCACCTGAACTTCCTTGTTCAGAAGTCTCACTTTCTCACCCAATTATACTTCTCCACTTCAACAACTTCTCAAGCACACATTTTCCTTCACTAGTAAAGCTATTCTTACTGAAGATTATTATGACAAAGGTGATCATATAAAGTATCACTTAAACTGAAACATTTTGGTAGTCTGAAAGACCAATGTAGAGCATACAGCTTAGGAAATCTTTGAAAACAGGTCTACTCTATCCAACAGGGCCACAATGAATTGGGATTAATGCTCTGTAATGCAACAATGACAACAACAAGAGTTCAGAATTACTGGGACTGACTTTAACACATAAGGCTTATGGTTATAGCATGCATAACTTATGGTAAACTCTAATAAACTACATTGAGCCTATAAAAACATTACAATAAGTTCCCAAATATGGAAATCAACTAAGATGTAGTCAATTGACACATCCCTTCTGGACCTCATTTTTATGTGATGTGTTATGATTCTGCACTCCTTGGCTGTGGCTATAGTCCTGTTTTGGAGAGAGTCAGTTCTTGGTGATACTAGTGGATCAGATTAAGGAGGGATGAAGACATGACTTTAGTAGTGCTAAACTCAGCTAAACAAACACTTCCTTTGTTTCCTTGGGGTTTGTTCTGCTAAAAGGAAAAACCACAACTTCATCAAAGCCATTGCTCTATGTATAAGAGCCACCTCAAATGAAGAGATAATTCTCAGGACTATCAGAAGAGCACTTCCAGATCTCTGTCTTAACAGGCAGGGGCTGTGACCAGAGACACCAGAATGGCACAGAGACTATATAGGATAGAGCAGAGAAGTCAAGGTAACACCAGAGACCATGCCAAAAAAAAAAAACATAATACAAAACTGAGGAGCATCACTGAAACTGTGGGGCTTCCTGGTCCATGGAAGCAGAGGTCAAGGGACCACATGGTTGA
>NW_022111320.1:23304548-23306101 GCF_000313985.2 Echinops telfairi
TAAATTCCTCTTTTAGACTCACACAGCCATGCAAGGAGGCTGAATGCAGGAAGATCACAGCTCAGTGGGTGGAAAGGCTTATGGATGCAGTGGCAGTGGAAGCATTCAGCGCTGGTGTGGGTCTCCATGTGGCTCCTCCAGCTCCAAGGCTCTGGCTGCCATCAGCTTAGCTCCATGTGTTTTGTCAGCAGGAATGTCTTGCAGGGAGTGGGTATCCCACCTACAGCAAGCTATTTATCTCAAAAGCACCTCCAAATGAGGTCATCAAGCAGTGACCTGATTGGCAGGCTAAACTCTGCCCCTTCACTTTTAATTGTCTCAAGGTGGCACCAGATTATGTATCTACCACAATGTGCAACAGGGTTTGTAACTGTTCGTTATAATTACTCAATCTGTATGCAAAGTAAATTATCAAAGACGCTGGATTATATGAAGAAGAATGTGGCATCGGATTGGAGGAAGGCTTAGTAACAACATCTGATGTGTAGATCATACAACCTTGCTTGCTGAAAGTGAGGAGGGCTTAAAGCATTTGGTGAGGAAGATCAAGAATTACAATTTTCAGTATGGATTACAACTTAATGTAAAGAAGATAAAAATCTTCACCACTGGAACAACAGTTAACATCACGATCAAAGGACAAATGTTTGAAGTTGTCAAGGATTTCATCTTGCTTGTATTCACAACCAATGCTCATGGAATCAGTGGTCAAGAGATCAAAAAAATGTTTTGCCTTAGGTAAATCTGCTACATACGACCTCTTTACTGAGCAAGTTGTCAGGAGAGACCAGTACTTGGAAAAGGACATAGTGCTTGGTAGAGTAGAGGAGTTGAAAAAAAGAAAAAGACCCTCAAGGATATGGATGGCATAGTGACTTAAGCATAGAAACACTTGTGAGACTGGTGCATGTCCAGGTATTGTTTTGTTCTGTCTGCACAGGGTTGTTATGGGTTAGAACTGACTTAATGGCACCCAACAACAATAACTTGTATGCGTACTTATCTTTGGTACAAATATACCCATAAATGTTGTGGAACTCACTGGAGGCAAAATTATTAACACTTTTTGCACACAATCAAAATCTATAGTAATGCGTTACTGTCCCAAGGAATCCATTCTACAATCTTGAAGGACACCAAGGTCTATTAGCACAACATAGTTCCAAAGACAATGCTGTACATCCTACTTGGGTAATTCGTAACTAAGGCCTCTAAAACTTGTGAGCAGATATCTCACGTTGATCTCTCCCTGTGCAGCAGAAAGAAGAATGATAAAAATTCAAGACCTATGAAAATAATTAGACCAATGAATTTATGGACCCACAACTCTGTCTCCACAAACAGTAGTCTCCCCAACTCTGAGACCAAAAGAACTAAATAATACATGGCTACCACCAACAACTGGTCTGAAAAGGATCACATTAGAAGTTCCTGGAAAGAGTTGAAGAAAAAAAATTATTATTGGGAGAGTAGTAGAAAATGCTTATTCTTTTCTTATATCAGAAATAGATTTCTGGGGATTTTCAGTAGTCTAGAAGACAGAATGGGATTTT
>NW_022111320.1:23308796-23310748 GCF_000313985.2 Echinops telfairi
TGACTTCTAAATTGAATTCCTTAAAGTGTTTAGAGTAATATTACGAGGATCAAAGGATAAACCTAGAAATGCAGGCTCAGGAACAAACCTTCCCTTCAAATTATATGTGCTCTATCATTAATGCTAATGAGAACAGTCGAGTGAAAAGAAGTGCTATGAAATGTGCCATCCAGGCCTCATCATCATTCACACAAACAAAGCATGCCTGTTGTCACTGGACCTGGTTATCTATGTTTCCTCAGACCCAAGGGACTTTGCTGGGTGACACAAACTGTTAAGACACTGACATCTATCTCAGAGGGTGATCATTTGAATCCACCCAGGAGTACCTTGGTAGACTCATCTGATAATCTGCTTCTCAAAATCTTACGGAGTGTTTCTACTCTGCCCTCAAGGAG
Source organism: Echinops telfairi (assembly GCF_000313985.2). NCBI lineage: Eukaryota > Metazoa > Chordata > Mammalia > Afrosoricida > Tenrecidae > Echinops > Echinops telfairi. Next base: position 23,309,195 of record NW_022111320.1, read on the forward strand.
ATTGCATGCACGAGGCATGATCCCACGAGTAAATAAAAAATGAATCCAAAAGTATATGAGTCATAGCTAGTCTGTGACACCATTTCATTCACAATTAAACCCTTTATTTTTTTAATTCTCTCTTTTTTCCTTACATCATAGCTGTGCTACCTCCTACCAGACATTATGAACATGTCCTGTTCCATTCTGCCTCTTAACATTAGAGGAACATTTGGTATCTAATTGTTAAAGCTACCATTCAAGATTAAATAGACCATTAGCTTAATATGCTATTTGAAACAGTGAAAATTAAAATTGTGGAAACTTCCGCCATGATTTAAGTGCACACCTTATGGTCTGAGCTGAATAGTTAAGTCAATAAATAAATCTGGAGATATAGTTAAATATGTACAGGTATATGCTACGATCAATTTTATCAACCCTAGAACACTATCCTTCATAATTGCACATAATTTGTACAATTTGTACTTGAGTTAGGAGCCTGTTGACTTTGAAAAGTAACATGAAATCTGTTACTTTTTTTATCATCTGTTTTAAAATCCCAAACTTCTGTCTCTACTGACTTCTAATTCAACCCAATGATCAGAAAAAATATACCATTATTTTACATAAAACCATTTAAGCTTATTGACATTTATCTTATGGCCTAGCATATGGTCTGTCCTACAGAATGTTCCATGTGCACTTGAGATGAAGCAACGACTGATCTTATCTTCTCTCACAAAAGAATGTGGTTTAGCTCTTGCTGGATAGCGTTCTACTTTCATCTGTTATGTCTACTTGGCTCCTGGAAGTGCTCAAGTCTTTCATTTCCTCATTGATATTCCATTCAATTGGTTGAAAGCATGGTATTGAAGTCTCTATTATTAAATTTCCTTTTCCTTCACTTCATTCTGTTTTGGTTCTATACTTTGGGCTTTGTCTTTAGTTTCATGCATGTTTATAATTGCCATGTCTTTCTTAGTGCCTGACTCTCTTATCATTTACTAACAATTTTTTTAATCATGAAGATGGTACAGGACTTATATTTTATTCTGTTATGAATATTTTTTCCAAGAGTCATGGCTGACCCCATAGCAATTAATAACAATAGTAGTAATTAAATTTTAAAAAAGTAGAACCAAACCCATTGTCATACAATCAATTCCAACTCATGATATCCTCGGTTGTTACAGATTGGAAATGCTCCACAGGATTTCCTTGGCTAGAGTCTTTTTTTCAAAACTAATGGGAAAACTTAATTTTTTTATCATTTGGGATTTAATATAGATATATAGATATATATCATTCCATAGTTCAGTCACATGAAATAGAGTTGTAAAATTGCTACCACAATCAGTTTCCAAACATTCTACATGGATTCCTTGATGCTGTCTCCCTTTTGCACCATCACCACCAGTGTACCCGCCCCCTGCCCTCTGAACCCCTTGCTCTACCTGCTAACCTTATAGACCCATCAATGCTGGATTTCATGTATTGAAAAATAAAAAAGTATATAACACAGCTTTAAGAGGGTGACCTCCATTGACATAACACCTCTGAGATACACTCTAA
>NW_022111320.1:23311132-23321470 GCF_000313985.2 Echinops telfairi
CTTCAGTGACTGATGATGGTGTGCTTCTTCCATGTGGATTGAGTTGACATCTCACTTAGATGGCTGCTTGTTTGGAGACAAACTGTTAAGACCCCAGACCACTATTTTATGTGATAGCAGGGCACCATTTAAATTCTTCACCACATTTTGCTTTAGCACCCGTATTTTCTGTGTTCCCTTCCTTGGAATGAGTATCAAGCAGGGCCATGACATGTGAATTATTTGTTCTTATGTTGGAGCTATGATTTAGTGTGAGCCCAAAACCCATTCCTGGATCTATGCTGGTTTTTTATTATTTGCTGTAACTTGGGAGTTAATACATAAGTCCTATCATTCCATAACCTGATATTATTATGGCCATTCCAACTCTATTTGATTGCAGTTTGCATAGTACATTTGCTTCTATCTGTTTACTTCTGACTTAGATAAACCACTAAGATCATTCTTACTGGTTTAGCAATTATGTAATCATGCATTTGATATGAATAGTCAATCAAGTTCAAGAAGATGAGGGTGAGATACAACATTCTTACTCTGATCACAGCCCTAATCTGATATAAAGAGACTTTCCCTGGAGTGTTGCCTGCATCAACTTTTAATTTACAAGAGACAATGAGAAAAATAAGTGGAGAGAAAGAGAGAGAGATCCCAATATCAACAAGAATGACAACCCAAGATCAGTGTGTGTCCTTTGGACCCAGAATACCTGTGCTGAAAACTCCCTAAATATGGGGAAACTGATGCCAAAACGCATGAAGATTTTCAAGGAATGCTAGACCTGTAGATGTTAAAAGTAGACAAAGACCATACTCCAGAGCCAACAGAAAGAAACCCCTTCCCTGGAGCTGGTGCTGTGAGTTTGGAACTAGTCTCCTAAACTTTCAGAGAATAAATGTCTATTTGTTAAAGGCGTCCACTTGTGGTAGTTCTCATCTAGTAGCACCTACCATAATCCTCTCAATCTCTATATTCAAATTTAAATCTCTCCATTTGTGTGCATTTAATTACTTGTAAAGTAGGTCTTCTAGCTGCCATTTTGCTAAAAGTTTGTATATGTCTATGTCTTTATTCATCTACTCTTTCACCATGCTTTTCTTTTATGCTAATTACATGTTTTCTAGAATCACTTTTAAATTTTGTTTTTTCTTCTAAAATGTTTTAAAATATATTAGTGACTTCCTTGGGATTACAAATAACACTTTAAAACACTGTTGTTCTGATTAATACTATCCTGAATTCTAGATTGTAACAGACTTTGTGTCAAGAGGGGTGAGGCAGGATGCCAATTGAAGCCTAAGGATCCCCCATGATGTGACCTAAAAGAGGATAATCAACTTCATCATGAGATCTTGGTAAGTAGCCAATTAGTTGTAAGAAGATTATGGTGGAATTTAACCACCTTTCCTAGATCATAGCCCAGATGCAATTGAAAGGAAGCTTCCTTGGGGATGTGGCCTACTTCCTACATAAATGTACACTATGGAAAAGCTTATTTGCTTCTGGCTGGGTCTGGATCCTGCAGCTGGCTCATGAACCTTCAGTTCTTTGGACTTGAGCCAACAATATGCTTTTTTGCCTGCTGATTTCTAGAACCATCAGTGGCCTGCCATCTGACTTGCCATCTGTCTTAGTGCTGAACTTGGATTTATTCACTTTGCCAGTCACAAGCTTGATCTACTCACCTCAGATTCAACCACCACCCTATGGTATTTCTGCAAATCATGAGCCCATCAACCATGGAAACTGCATGCTAGGAAAGTCTCCTACCTACCATTAGACCCATAGGCTTGGAAGCTGGGCTTGGGCTTTGACTTGAGCACTTACACAACTGTGTGAGCCATTTTCCTGATGTGTGTGTGTGTGTGTGTGTGTGTGTGTGTGTGTGTGTGTGTGTGTAGAGAGAGAGAGAGAGAGAAAGAGATAAAGACAGAGAGAGATTACATATATATAATCACTGGATTTGCTTGACTAGAGAATTACATTTTTATGATCTCAAAATTCCATTGACCAAAACATACAACTCATAGAGACCCTATAGGGCAGGGTAGAACTGCCCTGTAGGTTTCCAAGACTTTTAAATATTTTACAGGAATAGATAGTGTTGTCTTTTTGAATCATCGCTATGGCAGTTTGCTTGTTTTTAGAAGACAATCAAAAAATTCAAATGTGAACCCTTCATATCTAACTCTCTTCATTTAACTATTATCATTATTATAGTCACTATAAGTAGCAAAGGGTCAAGGAATCTACAAATGTTCTCTATTAACTTATGTTTCTTTACCAACCTGTAAGCAAATAGTGATTTGTACATCTGTTTGTCAAAATAAGAATTCAAATATAAAATTAAAATAATACATCAAGTTGAGATCTGAGGTCCTATTATATTTAATAGTTAGGTTTAATCGAATTATCAGGATCAGCAATCATTCAATTATTGCCTATTCTGTCTCCTAATCCTCAACCCTTTCCTGTATTTTCATATTTATTATCACTCTGATGATCTAATTATAAAATATAGAGGTAGTGTTAGAATGGAAGAGAAAATTAGTCTAGGTATAAAGGGAATATCTCCCCCGTGAAGACACCAAATAAATTACTTGAATAAATGGAGAGAGTCACTTGAATGCATACAGCACTTCCTTTCACAAAGAGGGCTCTTCATCTGAGAGCCACTCACAGCACAGGGTAGTAACCACTCAGGTTCTGGGCACTCGATGATAGAATGAACTCCAAAAATACCAGTTCTTGACCTTGCCTGGGAACTTGACCTACCAATTCACCTGGGGGAAAATCTTTTGTTCTGTAGGTGATACATGAGCTTGATTATGAATTCTCATCAGTGTGCACTGCTCCTGCTACCTTGACTTTCAGTCTAGCCCCATGCAAAGTATCATTGAAGAAAATCACTTAGTATCTCTAATTTCATCTCTAGAATAGTGAAAGGGAGTTCATACTTTCATCGATCAGCATTGGTCAAGTTATGAAACATAATATAGGATATTGAAATAGTGATTTTCAATAATAAATTATCATTGTTTCCCCTCCACATAAAGTATCTGCTATGGTTTAGGGTAAATATTGGACTACTAACAACTAGCTCAGCTTTTCAAATCTATCAACCACAGAAAGATGAGGCTACTACTCACATAAAGGTTCGCAGTCTCAAACTAGATAGTGTCTCTGAGTCAGGTTCAAATGGATGGCGGTCGATATGGTTTTGAAAAGCCTTACTCCATATAATCTTCACTTATAAACACAGGAGCCATCCTTTCCCCAACCACAGCCATTGGTGAACGCATGGCAAAGGGGAAGAATACATTGAAGTACACATGAGTTACTAATGATCTTTTGTACACAACATTTATGCTTACAGTTCATTGGTTAAACAAAGTTATATGCCAATATGCCATATGCCGATATGGCATATGGGAATATAAAAAAAACAACTGTATAATCCTCTTTCAGAGTAGAACCATATAGAGGACAATCTGAGGATATATAACACAGAATTTCTCAAAATAATGTAAATTAATACAAACTACCCAAATACTCATTAATGGATATAGCCAAATGTGGCACTTACCCTATAGGACCAGACCCAATTTATTATTACCGAGTAGATTAAGACTAATGTCAATTCCACATATTATTACATAATGTATTATATCATAGAACTGATTCTATTATATAAATCCTATTATGTAGGATTTCGTTTTTGAGAAGGAAAAAAGCATGGTGAACACCAGACTCTTAGAAAGAGGAAAACCCTCATCAAAATGGATTGCAACGATGCCTACAAGACTGGGTTCAAAATACTATTGTGAGAATCATGCAGGACTAGGAAGCTTCTTGTTATATTGTCAGTGGCAACTACCAACATCAGATACATCCATAAATATACACATATATACACTTAGACCTTGCTACACACATATATGGTGCATACCTTCCAATGTAACAAACCATGTGTTTTCTTTTTTTTTTTGCTGTTTGTGCCAAATTACACATCATAGCATTTCACAATAATGACTCTGAAATTTTGTGTATTTCTTATGGTCAAAATTTACCTTGATAAAGTTGTGCACACTTCACCCACATTCAAAATTGCCTCTCCAATCACAAAAATCAACAAGTGTCTTCTCTCATAAAGAGTGATCTCCCCCTTCCTCCACTACTGCCCAAGGAAAACACCCAAAGCGTTGCTTTCTGCGCGAGTCTACTTTTGTCTTTTTATAAAAGCAGGGTCTTGCCATATTTGTCTGTTTTTGGTTAACTTATACAACTCTATATAACGTCCTCCAGGCTCGTCCAGATTATAATGTGTTTTGAGGATTCATCGATATTAAGATATCTATATCTATATCATATGACTATCTATCTATTGATCTATCCATCTATCTATAAACTCACTGACATTAAGTCATTTTGATTCAAAGTAATTGTATAGGACAGTATAAAATTGCCCCAGTGGGTTTCTGAGATGGTAACTCTTTACAGGTATAGAAATTGTATCTTCCTCCCACAGAACATCAGCTAGTTTTGAACTACTGACTTTGCGGTAGCAGCTCAATTTATAAACACTATGCCACCCAGGCTTCCGCATTACTCTTATAGCTGCATTTGGGCCCTTAGGTTGTTTCAATTTTTGTTGTTATTGTGAACAATGCTGCCATGAACGTGTTGTTGGTGCATGCTGTCAAGTCAGTTTTGACTCATGATGACCCTATCCACTTAGAACAAAACACTGCCTGGTCCCTGCACCATCCTCACAATCGTTCTTATGCTTGAGCTCCTTGTGACAGCCACTGTGCATGGGTGTTCATATGTCTATTTTTGTCCGACTGTATTAGACTTTCTGTGATTGAATAACTTCATTCGCCATCATGGTTTAAAGATCCCTTCGTGACATGAGGCCTTTCATGGTTTCATCATTGGTGTTGAGGGCCACACAGTGTGCATTGGGTGCAGATTCCAACGTTTGTATCCATTCTTCCACTAATGGGGATTTGGGCTATTTCCAACTTCTTGCTGTTGTGAACTGTGCTGCAATGAACCTGGAAGAACATGTCTGTTCAGGATCTGTCTCTCATTTCTTTAGGGTACGTGCCCAGTAATGATATTGTTAGGTTTTTGATATTTCTCTTGCCAGCTCTTTTAAGAATTGCCATATCGCTTTCCACAGTAATCATACATATTTACAAGCCCACCAAGAGTTTATAAAAGTTCCAATCTCTCCACACTCTCTCCAGCATTTGTTGTTCTCTGTGTGGGGGTGTTCACTTTTCTGTGGTTGTGGGTGTTAGATGTTATCTCACCATTGCTTTGATTTGCATTTCCTGGATGGTTAGTGAATGAGAGCATTTCCTCATATGCTTGTTAACCATTCAAGTGCCGCCATCCTTCATAAATTGTCTATCCAGGTCTATTGCCCACCTTTTAAAGGGGTTATTTGTTTGTTTGTTGTTGTTTCTCCTTGTGGGCCTGTAGGGCCATTATTCTGTAGATTTCAGTACATAGTCCTTTGTCCATTATGTCATTGCTAAACATTCTTTTCCTGATTTGTAGCTTCTCATTTTAAACATTTGATGAAATTTTGGTGTATACAAGTGTTCTATTTTTAAAAGGTCCCATACATGTATTTTGTCTTCCACTGTTATATCTGGTAGTTTATGTGCGCTCTGCACTAGGGCCCTTAGATTTGTCTCAATTTTCTCTTTGATGATCCTGATGGATCTGGGTTTTACATTTAGGTTTCTGATCCACTTTGAGTTCTTTTTATGTGCATAGAGTAAGATATGGGTTCTGTTTCATTCTTCTGAAGATAGATATTCAGATTTTCCAACACACCATTTATTAAAGAAGGCATCCCTTTCCTTTTTAATATTTATCAGGCCTTTATTGAACATCAGTTTTCCGTAGTCAAATGTTTTTATGTCTTGGTTTTCTGTCCTGTTCCATTGGCCTATTTATCTATCATTATACCAGGCTGTTTTGATAGCTGGCACTTTGTAGTAGATCTTAAGATCCAGTCGTGCAAGCCCACCTACTTTGTTCTTTTGAAATGTTCTTTGCTTATATTACACTTTTTCCCTCTCCATATGAAGTTGGTAATTAATTTTTCCATTTCTTTAAAGAATACTGTTGGGATTTTGCTAGAGGTTGCATTGAATTTGTAGATTGCTTTAGGTAGTATTGACATTTTAATAAAATTGAGTTTTCCTATCCATTAAAATGGAATATTTTTTCGTTTGTGTAGGTATTTTTTGGTTTCTTGTATTAAAGTTCCGAAATTTTCTTTGGACAAGATTTTTGTTTCATTTATAAGGTTTATTCCCAGGTATTTCAAATTTTGTTTGGCTATTGTGAATGGTATTTGTGTTAATCTGGGCTGACTAGAGGAAAAAGTCCATGGAGACTCATATGCGTATAAGAAAGAGCTTTATATACAAGAGCAATTGAATATTGAGAAAACATGCCAGCCCAGTCCAGATCAAGTCCATAAGTCCAATATTAGCCCATATGTCTGATACCAATATATAAGTTCCTCTTCAGACTCACACAATACATGCAATGACGCTGAATAGGGAAATATAGGCCAGTGCATGGAAAGTCTTTTGGATCCCGTGGCGGTAGAAGCACCTCAGTGCTGGCAGGGGTCTCCATGTGGTTCCTCCAGCTCCTGGGCTCTGACTGCATCAGTGTAGCTCCATCAGGCACCTAGGCAGTATGTCTCTTGCAAGGAGAGAGGATGTGTCACACCTCTAGTGAGCTATTTATCTCCTTAGTGCCTCCAAATGAGGTCATCTATTTGTTGGAAATGTTGCTTTAAAGTGCTGAAAATAATTTTCTCCTTTTTATGTATGCATTAATTGCTATAAACTGACCATTGATAAATGCTTTTGTATGTTGTGGTATCATTCTCATTTGCTTCTAGGAACCTCCTAATAGCATCTCTTATTTGGGCTAACACTCAGTCTTTTTTGAGTAGTGTGTTGTTAAGTCTCCATATGCTTGTCTTTTTTTATATTATTATTTCTATTGTTGATTTCCAGTTTTATGGCATTATGATCTGAAAAAATAGTTTGATCTCTATGTGATTGAACGTGCTAAGGTATGCTTTATGACATAGCATGTGGGCCTATTTTAGAATACATGCCATGTGCATTGGAGAAGAACAGGTATTTCTTTACTGTTGGTAAGAGAATTCTGTAAATATCTAGGAGGTTGAGTTGTTTGCTTGTATTGTTCAGCACTTCAGTTTCTTGATTGTTACTTTCCTGTTCATCTATCTTTCCCTGAGAGTGGCTTATTGAAATGTCCTGCTATTGTTGCTAACATGGTGATTTCCCTTTCCATCTCTGTGCATTTGGTTAATGTATCTTGAGGGTCTTTAGTTAGGCATATGTATGCTTATTATGTCTATGTGCTCTTGGTCTATTTGCTCTGATCATTATATAATGTCCATTCTTGACTCTTATTATGTTGTTTAGTTTGAAGTCTATTTTGTTGGAGATTAATATTGTCATCACTGTTTTTTGTTTTCATTAGCTTGGTAAATTTTCTACCATCCTTTTACACTCAGTCCATTTTTGTCTGTGAGTTTGAGGTGTGTCTCCTGAAGGCAGCAAATGGATGGATCCTGTTTCCTAATCCAGACACTCTTTCTTTTGATTGGTGCATTTAGTCCATTGACATCCAATGTTAATAATTCTTAATGTAGGTTAGTTGCTGTCATATTGTATAATTTGTGCTTGATATTTTTCTTCCTTTTGGGCCGGGGTGGTTATTTCAGCTTTGCATTTACCCGTTACTTCTGTCTCGTTTTGAGCACCATTTTCAGTGTGTTGACTACTGAGTGGTGCTGTTCACCGTGGTGGTCTCACGTTTGGGTACTGAAGTTGATTTTCTTACCACTGAGATAATGTTTTTTTTATTTTATGTTTTTGTTTTTATGAATTCTCTAAATATTCCTTATTTGGGAATACTTTATTTCTTTTTCATGTTTGATGGATAGCTTTGCTGGATATAGGATTCTTGGATGGCAATTTTTGTCTCTCAGACTTTGGTATATATTCTTCTTTACCTGCATTGGTTTCTTTGGAGAGATCTGAGCTTATTCTTACTTGTGTACTTTTGTAGGTGACTGTTTTTTTATTTGTTTGTTTGTTTGTTTTTTAATCTCTAACTGCTTTTAAGATTATCTCCTTTTCCTTGATGTTGGATAATTTGACTATTATATGTATGTATGTATGCATGTATGTATGTTTGTATGTATTTAATTTAGGGAGTTATCCTCATCAATGTGGTCTTCTACTTCCTGGATGGTTATCATTGCCTCCTTTGTGACATTAAGAACATTTTCTTCCATGGATTCCACTACTACTTTTTCTGTAGGCTTGTTTATTTTTCCTCTTCCAGTATTCTAATGTGATTTATATTATTTCTCTTCATGGTGTCACATCATCCTTAGGTTTTCTCTCCCATTTGCTAAAGTTGGCATGTCCACGGGATCAATTTTCCTTTTCTTCTATTCAATTGCTCAGTTCTTGTACCATGTCTTTTTATTTGTTATTTCATGGTGTAGCTTCTGAGTTTCTTTTTGGTGTAAGGTTTTTAGTATCTCGATTTCTTCCTTTGTTTTCAAGATTTATGCCCAGATCTCTTGTATGGTCCTAAACTTCATTCTCATGTAGTCATTTTCTGGTAGTTCAAGGGCTTTTTTTTCTGTGTACAGTGAACCCTCGCCACTTCGTGCTTCGACTTCCGCGGCTTCACTCTATCGCGGTTTTTGCGTAACAGCGCATGCTCTGTCATTACTGCCACTGATTGGCTCATACTGTATATGCTTGATGCCATAAATAATATAATAAATAATAAATGATCATTGTAATGTCCAAAATGTTTTACTGTATTTTCCCTTTTTCGTTTAATAAATTGGGTAATACGAGTGTAATGGTGACTAAAGGATGTTTTTTCATGTCCTCTATGCTCTACGAAAATATTTGATTTACAAATAAGGAATCCTACTTCGCGGAATTTCATTTATCACGGTAGGGTCTAGAACTGATTAACCGCGATAAACGAGGGTTCACTGTATTCCATTGGGTTTGAGAAATCATCACCTGTTGATGTTTGTTTATCTTGACTTCTTTTGGTTTCTGCTCTTATCTTTTGTTTTTGTGGCACAGTGATCCAACTAGAAGGTTCTGGGTTGTGTGTATGGGAAGGTTGGCTCTTTGACTTACAGGAAGAAGATCAGACAAGACCTAAACATCTGAGTATGTGGAGATGAGGAAGATGTGATAGAGTTGGGTGTGTAATGAATACGAGATAGGAGCTAAAGTGTAAGATTTAAGTAATGGTATTAACCATATGTGGTCTTCTGGTTAAATATCATAAAATTCCAATTTATCAATTGGAAAAGCAGATTTTAAGAGCACCAGAATTCAGGTTGTGCAACTGATTTCCCATGATTCATGTCCTCACTCATTTGTTAGATTCTGACTGAGACTGGTGGAGTTCACTAGAAAGTTCTATCTGGCCCCCATGCTTCCCCCAGAAACTCTGTCTTGTAGTTTTGATTTGCAGTTTTCTAATGACTAATGGTAGTGAGTATCTTTTCATGTGTTTGTTACTGCTTGCATGTCCCTATGGTAAATTGTCAATGTCCTTTTTCCATTTTAAAATTAGATTCTTTTTCTTTGTATTTGCTAATATTTTGTATATATGCTAGAGATTAGATCTTTATCAGATAACATGTTCTGAAAGATTATTTCCCAATTTGTAATTTACTTTTTTCTCTTGATAAAGTCTATTGATTGCCACACATATTTCATTATTAGGAAGTCCCAATTAGCTAAATTTGTTGTTTGACTTCTGTTGCTCATGAATTTGGAGTTGTATTTGGTAATCCATTACCAAAAATAAGAGTCAGTTCCAATGTTTTATCTCTTTTCCATTTATTTTTGCACAAAAATTTTACAACAAATCCTTCCAAATGCAAGAGAGTTGTTCTTGAATAAAATGTGAAAAATAGGTATATAGAAAGAAGAAATTGTGCATTGCTCATGGATGGGGGAAATTATAAAATTAAATATGTGACCATTAAATACATATATATATGTATTTATACATATATATATGTATATATGTGTGTGTGTGTGTATATATATAACCATTTTAGACCCTGTCTCCGGTAAAGACATTTATAATCATTTAACTGAAACACAATTCACTATTTAAATAAGTTCTGTGTAATACATTCCCCACCAGGGTATTAAAAGTAGCATTTGCTTTCCATTCCCAGGGCTCACATTTGATTGTGCTGGCAGGTAGTCA
>NW_022111320.1:23321570-23322727 GCF_000313985.2 Echinops telfairi
TAAGTTCTGTGTAATACATTCCCCACCAGGGTATTAAAAGTAGCATTTGCTTTCCATTCCCAGGGCTCACATTTGATTGTGCTGGCAGGTAGTCAAGATTCACAGTGCTGCCCCCTTTCTGATCAAAATTAATATGCAGTAATAATTGGAAGGGAACTGGCACTTAATAGTGAATGGTGCCAGTTAGAAGCAAATATCGCACTGAGTTCTATGTGTACATTTCAAAAGGGCTAGGGAAAATAACTTTTATCTCTATGTCAAAGAATCAGGATCAATTTTCAAAATAGTAGAAAATTACTGAAAAATTCCTCTATCATTGGTGAGATTTTTGAGGTCACAAGATTAGAATATTTCATGGTCTCTAGAGAACCCATAAAATACAACCCAAAAAATGTGTATTAGATGTTACGAAAAGTTAAAAAGCCATAGTGTCCTCAGAAGTCTTAAAAGTCTTAAAACCTGTCAATCTGTGTGGAAATCATTTGCCTGGGGAAAATCTGATAAGGTCTTTCTATTTGTTTCCCATTCTAGAAACCACTGATTCCCTAGGATCAACAACATTAATCCAAGTCATCACTCAACATTAGGTTATTTTCATAATTAGTAGAAAACCTATGATGGTTTAATAGTTTGCACAAAAAGTGGTGTGCATGACCTGAATAAGCCTAGTTTCAAGGACATATGACCTATATAGTTACACAGTTCCCTCTGCTCAAAGGACTCTGTGCTCAGTTAAATGTGATATTGTTCCTCTCTTGAAATTCTTGATGATTTCCTCCTCAAGGGGACCTGGTTTTCATTTTGAATTGTGAGCCAAAAATTAGGTAACTAACCCTACCTGTAAAAGAACTGTCATCCCAGGAGAGCTTTTCTTACTGAAGGAGTGGGCTAACAGATAGTGGGATAGAAATGCATTTGAGATGAATCCATCAGTAACAACTGTTATTTCACTCAAAGCATGTGTTTAACTGGATCTTCTACTCTAGGCCTGGCAGCACTTAATCATCAGAAAGAAATGTTCATCCACTCAACCCATCTACACTTCAAAAGCTATGCACTCAGCATGTTCATGAAATTATTCAAAAGAGACAAGGGACAGTTTCTGTATTCTCTCATCAGTTACTTTTTAACTGACTAAGAGTGTCTTCTCTATGTCT
>NW_022111320.1:23322827-23336278 GCF_000313985.2 Echinops telfairi
TTCAAAAGAGACAAGGGACAGTTTCTGTATTCTCTCATCAGTTACTTTTTAACTGACTAAGAGTGTCTTCTCTATGTCTTTCAATTTGTTGGAACTTCTCTTATTGGATCCCTGGCTCTTATTCTGATAAGTCAGAATCAAGCACAACCTTTAACCCCCGCAAAGAATTTAATTTATTCTATTCAGTCACTTTCTCACTTGTTTGCCATGTCCATGCAGAAATGAAATATATTGATCTAAATGAGATAGTTCATCTTTTGCGAAATGACTTGTCTTAGGCTTAGTACCCAGCTTAACGTTGTTTAACATTAAAAACAAACAAAGAAAACCCCACAATATTCGTGTTAAAGTACTTTGGTGTTGAAAGTAATTCTTCAATTTTATTCAAAAAGGAAAATCAGCCACACCTAACGAGTTAAAATAGATCGTTAAAAAATTGTTATCCCTTAATGAAGATTCAGAAAAACTAATTATGCATATTAATTTCAAAAGATAGTCTTGCTTATAAGCATTGACATCTATTTTTCTTAGCCTAAAAGCTTATTAATGAAAATGAATTTTTTAGCAAAGTTAAATGACAGATTTCCTAAAAAGCGTATACAATAATGTCAATTTCAACATGAATGTTAGGAAGCTCATTATTTAAATTTTTTTTTAAAGTGTAACCGTTTATTTTTACTAGCACACCTAGCAGTTCCCCGCTGAAAACCTTAGCCTGTGTCTTTAAATTCAACATAATAAGTGGGCTCCTACCTAAAAAAAAAAAAAAGCAAAACTTTTTAAAGTGGAAATTAGATATCAGGTTTTCAAGTACTCAGTGATATTGGAAATACAGTGAAGGTAATTTCTGGCTTTACCACTGGGGCCTGACCACACAGAAGGGCTGCTGTGAAAGGCCCAGGATATGGTATCAAAACTGTTCAGATGCCAAAGCAGTGAAGGAGTTGACAGGAGTTTTGTCTGTGTCACAGGGGTAAAAAAGCGTCTTTCAATTATGTTTGAAGCAAACAAGATGGGGACAAAGACAAATCATTTGCAAACCCACCTGGAAAATCCAACATGCAGATGGATCAGGAAATTCCTGACTGCTCAATGGGTCACCCCAGGAAGTGCTCAGAAAGGAAAGAAAACATGAGGGTTGAAGTACTGTATCCCTTAGAAGTCAAAGTGTGACTTTGATGCCAAGTAGATTCACACTTGTAACTTATTAGACATGCAGTCTTTCAAGCCCCACTCTAGATAAAATGAGCCAAAATTTCTTTCATTAAATTTTCCAAAAATTGTTATATGTATATTAAAGTTTGGGAAAGATACTTCTAGTTAAGGTCTTGCTTAAAGTCACCTTTCCTGCCATCCAGCCATTCATGAACTTTGGTACACTCTCCCCCAATCACTCCTTCTTTTCTTTCATTCTTACTCTAATCTATATGGATACATTTCTCTCTGGAGTTAATAAGCACATTAATACTCTGAAACACACATTCTGAAAAAAAAATGAATACAATGATAAAATAAGCAATGATAAAGTGAATGAAACATATGGCCAGTATTTTAATTCTTATATTATTAAGAGGTTAAAGTTAATGAAAACAAAAATACCTGAGTATGCTAAAGTAAATCAAAGGTATATCTTCAAAAATAAAATTCAGGTAATTTTTGAATAAGAAAAGATTTATGGTACAATGGTAATGTTAAATATTTAACCTTACTTTGGAAACACTCAGGAAACAAAATCACCTGTTGCTTGGACACATCTAATGCACAAGGCTGCTATAAAGTTTCAAAGAATAAGGATTTCATGCCACTTTAGTAGAGAGTGTGAACCAGATCAGATCCTTTCTTTCCTTGTGGATATGGTCTGCTGAAAGACAAAAACCACACCTCCATCAAAGCCATCCCTCAGTGTAGAAGAGTCATCTGGGACACAGAAAGAAATCCCAGGACCTTCAGAAGGGCATGTCCAAAATCTGTCTGAAGTGGCAGAGTCACCTGAGACTGTAGCACGAAACTGTGGGAAAGAGCAAAGGAGGCAGGCCCAGACCACAGGCTGAGGGAGGCGTGGAAACCATGAGACTGAACAGGGAAGCAAGGCCAAAACTCTTGACTGTGAGGCCCAGGGACAGGTGGAGGCACAGACTTGGTTGCTAGTGGAAAAGAGCTGTTGCTATGGACCAATGACTGTATCCAACGACTATTTACTGATTCTGACCTGTGGTGACCTATTAACTTCCTCAACAATCCCTCATAAGCATGGGTATTCCCTGTGAGTTCTGTGTGGCCACTGCCACAAATGATGGAACCCGGAATAGAAGAGGAGTTCTGTGGGAGGACTTGTATCAGACTAGATTAAAGAAGGATGCAGGGTAAAAGGTATATCTGACCCTTGCCTTTTGGCAACAGGAAAGCCAGAGGGGGTCAGATGTGCTGCTACAGCCCACCCCCACCTCCTGCCTTAGCTCCATGTCACTTTACTGTGCTCTCGCTCTCTCTCCTTTTCCCTCTTTGAAGAATTCTGTTATTGTTTTACATTGCATGTGTCAATGTTTAATAGTAAAACCAAACCATTTTGTGTTTTTGGTGAACTAAATTGTGACTTCAGTTTTAGAAACTACCTGGTGGCTGAAAGTTCAAGTCTGAGTCCTTGAGAAGCGCTGCTGGGAGAGGAAACACTCACACATGCTCGCATCTATCACACAGTATCAAAAAACCAGCCCACTGCCTTGGTTTCTGACTCATAGCAACCTTGTACAGGGTTTCCCAGGCTAAACAGCTTTGCCGGAGCAGAGAGCCTTGTCTTTCTCTGGAGGAATGTCTGGTGGATTTGAAGAAGTGGCCCTGCAGTTAGCCATCCAAAGCTTACTCTGCAGCACCAGCACCTCACCTTGTTGTATGGTAAAAATTAACCTCAGCTCAGTGGGACATCAGACCCAGTATGAGCTCCACTACAGGGAGCTTTAAGCTTTACCAGTGAGTCACCTATTACTATTACAAAGAAGCATCAAAACATGATATATTTTTTAAATGTTTAGTTATATGATTATGGATAAATACATGTAATTAATGTACTTGGTATACAAGCAGGACACTTCTACTACGACTGATGAAGAGTATGCTTTATTAACCCCATGTTCCTTGCTCTACAAAATTACGTAGTGTGCCAGGGCGCCAGAATCACATTTCTTAGAGGTCCTGTAGTAGAGTAACTGATAGTATAAGACTGGAAATGGGCTGCTCGGGATCAAATCCCTGCTCCAATAATGACTAACATTACAACCTTGGCAAGTGTCTTTAGCTCTTTAACCTCCATGTGATTTACCTACAAGATAAATTAATAATATTACTTACCTGGCAAGGTTTTATTGGATTTGGGAGCATAGTTTAAAAAAGAAAAAATATATATATTTTCAAACTAGCAAATGTTATTTGGCACAGGGTCTTGTGTATAATAAGTACACAACAAATTGTAGTTAATATTGTTACTGATATTTTATTCTAATACTTGTGACAAAAGTTCCAAGCATTTTGACAACATAGAAGCTATCTGTCTTGGCCACTGACCACATTTACTCTTAGAAGAATTTAAAAAATTATATCAAACACTCGAATCACAAACAATCAAAAGTTGATATAATGCTCATTTTTATTAGGGCTGCTTTGAATTTGTATGTTCTTGCTCAAACACCGCCCTCAAAATCCTTCAAGAAACCCCTGGGATAAAGCAATTGTGCACATATATAACACGTATCTATATTTTTAGCCCATATTCAGAAGTTTCCTCATTTGCATATAAAGTATATTTCTATCTTCAAGAAGCCAGTTGGACCCTGTCTGAATTTGGGAAACCATTCAGGGAAATGCTACATCAGCTAAAATGTTAAGCAATTCTTTCTGAGTTGAAGGGATTATAGCCACTTTTTTTAAAAGTTACTTTTAAAAATGTTTTAACCAGAAAAAAATTATTATTTGAAGTGAAAATAATTAGGCTAGCAATGAAATTATATACAAGCATTCACTAGTCCTTGATCTGAATTAATAAAATTAAGTAAAATTATATTAGTATTTGCAAGTATTTTTGAGATTCTTTTGTCTTTTAAAATTTGGCCAGGGTGACCATGAATTGGAGGTTTAAGTTTCCCTTGAGTAGAGGGCAATACTAATTCAAGCCAGAATATTGACCTTGTATTATTTAACAACAAACCTACATTTATCATTGAAAATGTGACCAATATGGGCTACTGCTCAAAAATTCTTTCAGTTCTCCCTGCAGTGCAACAAATCACTAAAAAATAAATGACTTCAAGCAATAGGGATTTATTTGTCTTGTGAATCTGGAGCTGGCTGGGTGTTCTATTGGTGTGGGACAAGTTTGACTATTTTCAGTGGTGCTCACTCAGATATCTGTGGTCATTAGCCAGGAAAAGGAGTCTGGCTGACCTAGGATGGCCTTGACCACATGTCTGGTGATCACTGGGCAGCTATTGGTCAAGGTGAAGGGACTTTGAGTCACCAGCCTTTCCCCCTCATGAACGTATGCTTGGTCGTGTTCCTATGTTAATAACAAGGATTCTAAGAGAGTGAGGGCTAGGCTTATAATTAACAAACCAAAACACTGCTCCATTCTTTTGCTCAATACAAACCAACCAAAGAACTCTGCCAACCTTAAGTCAATTTCCACAACAGGTCATGAGATTTGGTCCATTTCAAGCAGTGGCTGGAAAGTGCAGACCAGCACATCGCAAAGGGCATAGGCACCATCGATGTAGATTGACTATAAACCTTGCCTCAATCAACTCATCTTTCCTGAGTGTTATAGGAATATTGGAATTTCTGAATGGATTTACAATTTGAGCCCATTGTTTCAGCCACTTTGAAAATTCATTTGGCTGATGACTGTCCTCTTTTTCATTGATTGGTGGGACTGTCAGGTAAGTATTAGAATGCTAACTTCAAGGTCACCAGTTCAAACCCACCATTGGTATTCAGGACAAAGATTAGGTTATCTATCCCTATAAAGATTGACAGCCTCAGAAACCCATATAGAGGGTCACTATGGAACAGAACCGACTCACTGGCAGTGGCTCTGTTTCTTGAAGGATGATGTCCTTCCCCAGGGACTGGTGCTTCCTGATAACATACTCAAAGTATGTAAGATGAAAGAGATGGAAACATCACTTTTAGAAATATAGAGACCATTATGGAGGATATGATGTGAGAAAAAAAAAACCTATATTTTGAGGGTTTTTGTTTATTCAAAATTTCTCTGATTTTGTTAGTCTGGGACTTTAGAGAAACAAATCCACAGAAACTCATGTATAAGAGAGAGTTTTATATAAAGGTTAAGTGCACATCAAGAAAACATCCCAACCCAGTGCTGCCCAAGCCCACAAGTCCAACATTAACCCATATGTACAACACCAGTCCACAAAGTCCTCCTCCATCTCATAAAACACACGTAACGATGCCAACTGCAGGAGGAAAGCCGAGTCAGTGAACGTGTAAGCATCTCATGCTGGCAAAAGTCTCCGCACAGCTGCTCCAGCACCCAGGGCTGTTTGGGGTAGGTCCATGCAGCTTCTTCTCAGGGATGTCTTACAGGAAATGTACCTTGCCAGCTGAAGCAGGGAACTGGCTAAGGCAGCTGCACCTTGGTCCGACCGTCAGAAAGCAAGAGACCCTAGAACTCAAAAGGCCAGGCTCACTGAGCCATTTATCCCTCCGCCCTTCAATTAAGCCCACATGTGTTTATCGACCAGGTTAGCACAATAACCTAACTACCTCACTGATTTTATAGTAATACATTTTGGCATAGATTCTTATAAATCAATCTAATATATCTCAATGAAAACATCATTAGATATTTTAGATCTCAATGAAAACATCACTAATAAGACTTTTTTTAAATAAAGAAATTTAGCATGAATATATATAGCTTAATATAAGAGTTAAATTATGAGTCAAAATCACTCCCATCTCAAGCAAAATAAAATTACTGAATAAACTGATTCTCATGAAAACACTTGTATTCATAAATATGGAATCAAAGTCTCAATAGGCCCAAATCCAGGGATTCACAAATTAACTTTGCTAAAATAACAAATAGCATACAGGGATCACAATGGTCTTCATTAGGCTTTATTCTTTGTTTTCTATTTTCATGGAAATGTTATGCATTGGACTTTCTTACCCCAAAGAAGAAAATACACAAACCAGGAAAACAATGATTTGTAGAAGAGCCTCACCCCACTACGTGACTTTTGTGGTAGTTATAAAATTGTCAATTTGAGGATTAAGCATGTAGGGGTGGAGTCTAGCCTGTCAATTAGATCATAACCAATGAGGCTTCTGTGTGGGCATTCCAGTAATTTCCTCCTTGGAGGTGAGAGACTCTCTGCTCACTCCCTGGGAGACATAGCAGCTGACAAGACACATGGACCCACCCTGATGCAGCCCTGAGTGCTGGAAAAGCCATGCAGAGACTCCTGCCTGCACTGAGATCTTTCCAATGCCACTGGATCCAAAAACTTTCTACCCACTGACCTGTGTTCATCTACATTCAGTGTCATTGCATGTATTTCATGAGTCTGAAGACTTTATAGATTGGTATCGGACATATTGGCTAATTTCAGACTTACAGACTTGATCTGGACTGGGCTGGAATGTTCAATTGCTCTCGTATATAAAGCTTTTTCTTATATACATATGTGTGTCCATGGATTTGTTTCTCTCGTCTACCCAGACTAACGCACCTTTCATATAAAACTATCAGCAATCTGCTTTCTCTTGCTCTCAGCAAAGTTACACTCAGGTCATGTTCCCACATGCTACTCCTAAATTTCATTTAAGGCCTTCAATAAGCAACTCCAATAGTAATTATTGTGTTTTAAGGGAGAAAACCGGTGTTATGCTTTGCATAAATAAAAATAAGTGATGAATATGAGCTAAGAAGAAAAATTATTTGGAAAACCAAGCTCTACAATAAACAATAAACAAGTGGAAAATGCATTTTCCCTCTATGAAGCTAAGCTTGTATACTCAGTAGCAGTTTATGCTAAGTGGATCAACAGCAATGTACCTGGTACTATTTTCTGCCAACTTAATATGTGCTCCTGTTTTCCCGTAACTCCCAGGACCACAGTTGTATGAGTGGGAGGGATAGTGAGGGAGGCAAAATGACCCCCAAATGCCCCGTCCAAATTGACAGGGCATGATTCATGTAAGCCAACATTGTTAAATCTGTCTCCAACTTTTCTAGTCTGTTCTACAAACAGAAGTAGCTTTGTCGCCTAGTATTGACCGATTGGTTATAAGAATTCATCTGATAAAGGGACGGATTATGGGAGAATACTTCTTTTGATATAAAGGAAATGGCTAGCACTGTCCCTTTACCCCTTCCTTCTGCCGTAACTTGATACTTGAGGCTGCAACAACTATGATGACACTGTAAAGATATGTGAAGATAGCTTCTAGATTGCTGAACCAGCTAAACAATTGCAGACGATGGATGGTTCTCAGAACCTCTTTGGCTGGGTAGTTCCAGATAAAATAACAAACATTCATGCAACGATTAAAAGGTAGACATTTTTGGTGGGGGTCGGATGTCATGGATTTGTCAGGTGGGGGCACTGCAGAAGTCTTCCCAAGCTCCCACGCGCTTTTGAGATTGCCCTTCTCATTCTGTGCTTCCAGCTAAAGTCAATAAGGACTGTGTTTCTGGTCCCTCAGAATGGCAAAACGCCTCTGATACATGGATAAGTCATTACCAAGTCCTGATTCTACTATAATGTTTATAATGATTGTTTTCCTTACTCAAGACAGACAGTTAAACTCCTTCTTGAGAAAATAGACACCTATTTGCTTCAGTTGCTGTTAGGGAAAGTGTTGATTATCTAAAACATCCATTATAAAAATAAGCATGAAACGAATGTTGCTGTTCTTGCTTGCTGTTGTTAAGTTCTGTCAAGTCAGTTGTAACTCATAGTGACTCTGTAGAATGAAACAAAACACTGTGTGGTCCTGCACCGGCCTCACAATGACTGATTTGTCAATGTATCTCACTGGACGTTTTCCTCTGTTTCTGTGACCTTCTGCTTTCCTAAGCATACTGGCCTTTTCCAAGGCTTGGTCTCTCCTGATAGCATGCCCAAAGTAAGTAGACGAAGTGTTGCCGTCCTCACGTAAGAGAAGTGGTGACACGGTGGTTAGGCACTGGGCTGCTATTGGCAATGCTAGCAGTTTGAAACCACAGATGCTCCTTAGGGGAAAAGCGGGGCTTGCTACTTCCATGAAGAGTCACAGTCTTTGTATCTCACGGGGCAGTTCTCCCGTCCTACAGCGACACGGTGACTTTTGCTAGCACTTGATGGCAGAGATGTTTTGCTTTCCTTTTTAATGACCTTTTGCTGTCTTTGTGTACGATGTCTTGATGTCATCTTGCATGTTGCCAAGGTTATTTTTGGTGACACTGTGATGCAATTCCTCTTGGATGTGCCATTCCTAGCTTAGTAAACTATGATGACCATATTCACAATGGCCAACAACAATGCATTTCCAATCACTGGTGCTCCACAAATCCATTTCATTTTCGATGACTTCCAGTTTCCCCATATTCTTGTTTTGTACATTCTACATTATGAATATTAATAGATATTTTCATTTGTTCTCTCTCATTTTGACGTGTGCCCTTTGTTAGTCTGGGTATTTTAGAGAAACAAATCCACAGAAACTCATGTATAAGAAAGAGTTTTATATAAAGCGTAAGTGAGCATCAAGAAAATATCCCAACCCAGTGCTGCCCAAGCCCAGAAGTCCAACATTAGCCCATATGTCTGACACAAATCCACAAAGTCCTCCACCATCTCATAAAACACACACAATGATGCCGACTGCAGGAGGAAAGCCGAATCAGTAAACGTATAAGCATCTCAGCGCTGGCAGGGGTCTCCACAAAGCTGCTCCAGCACCCAGGGCTACATTGGAGTAGGTCCATGTGGCTTCTCCTCAGGGATGTCTTGCAGGCAGTAAGCCTTGCAAGCTGAAGCAGGGAACTGGCTAAGGCAGCTGCACCCTGGTGCAACCATCACAAAGCAAGAGACCCGAGAACTGAAAGGTGGGCTCACCAAGCCATTAATCGCTCCGCCCTTCAATTAACCCCACATGTGTTTATCGGCCAGGTTGGCAAACTAAACTTTAACTATCTTATGCCCCATCAGCAAAAGAAGGTCTGGAAACCATTGCTCCATCCATGTCATTAAGATCAATTTTATCTCAAGAAGGCAGCTCTTGACTAGACATATTTTGATTGCCTTCCTGCCCAAAGGGCTCATCCTCCAGCATCATATGAGACTATCTCTCCATGGTGTGGTAAGGTTTCCAGTTGCTACTCCCTCAGAAGTGGACCACTTATTCCTTCCTCCTAGTTTGTCTAGAACCCTAATGCTCTTTCTAATATATGGCTCAGTACCAGAAATATTTATCAGATTGTCAAAGGAATGTATCAATGGACTTCACTGCAATAATGAATAAACTGATTGGTTATTGCTTAGCCATTTCCTATTCTTTAGAAAAGGAACCAGATGATACAATAGGTAAGTGACTTGTACTGCTAACTGCCAGGTTGGCATATTGAACCCATCCAACAATTCCACAAGAGTAAGCACTGGCAATCTGCTTCTGTAGAGATTACAACCTAGAAAATCCTATGAAGTAGTCCTAATCAATCACAAGGGGTCATATGGGTGCAAATCAACTCAGTAGTGCCCAATAACAACTCTGTAGGATGTCCTTCACTGAGTTCACACTAGTGTTCTGTGTGCCCACTGTCATGAAATGGACTTTTAACCAAGTGTGTAAGAACATCCCAGTTCAGCATGACTGTTCTATTCTAATTGAAAATAACTAATATATAAAATATTTTTTACAGGAACAAAACATTAGGAGTGTCAACATTAGGAGAGTACAGCAATGGGTCTTGTTACAAGCAATGTCAAATAAGAATTCAGCTGTTTAGTATAATGGAGATAAAAATATTTCATTTGAAGCCCCACTCATGAAAAGAAGCCTAAAAAATTTATTATTGATCTGCTAAAGCTCTATAGGAAGTTGTGGGCCCAAAGAGGTGACGAAAGTGGTAGAAATCAATGGCATAATTTACAAACAGAAAATCAGATTTTATCCAAGTTTCCCTCTGGCTCAGTAAATCAATCTGCAATATCTACATTAACACTTTTATCAAACGAAGTTCTATCATCTTTGAAAACTAGATTTAAAACTGGTAACTAGGAGAAATAGTGAAATACACAATTCAAAAGAGTATTTTCTTCTAGACAAATTTAAATTTATGTACCAAAATGAAAAATAGTTTTACTTATTTTAAACTGAATATAAAAGCATGTCATCATTGCAAAATAAAGACAAGAAATAATCATAAAAAAACTGTCAAGAGAAACAAGATCAAGTATTTTCCACCTACTGAAGAATAGATAAACAAAATATGGTATATCCATACAACACAGTATTTTTAGCCATGGAGAGAAATGAAGTTTGGATATATCCTACACACAAATTAACCTTACAAACATACTGAATGAAAATCAAACAAACAAACAGAAATAAAAACATTGTATACCCCATTTTTATGTAAGATCTAGAACAGGCAAATGCAAAGAGAAAAATTTTATCAATGATTACCAGGGGCTGAAAATGGAGAAGTGGAGAATGTTGTTTAATGCATATTGAATTTGTTTTTATGGAATATTTTTGGAAATAGATAGGGGTGATGGTTACAACAACTTAGCTGTAGAATTAATGTCTTATACATTTAAAATTTAAATACAAAAATTGTTGTACATATTTTATTACAGTATATATTTTAAAATCAAAAGAATCAATATGGGTAAAAATATACTCAGCTTTCTATAATGAAAGAAATACGCATTGAAAGAACACTTAATTTCCAGTCTACAGATCTCACATTGAACAAACAAAAACTAGGTGGGACAGTACTAATTGCTGATTCAAATTTCATAAACTCGGGAATGCTCATAAATTGACGAAGGAAATGTGAATTAACACAATGCCTTGGGTGATCACTTTGAGAATAGATAATATAGTTCAAAATATGCATTATCAACACCCCAGAAATTTAACATCAAGGCTGCAACTTAGAAAAATGATGTGCTAAAGAAGACATATATAAGAATAGTCATGCAATATTGTTTGTACATGGGAAAAACTTGGACTGGTTATCTCTAATTGACCACCAGTAGGATAACAAAGAAAGGATTTTAAATTACAATTTAAATGAATGTATTAAAAAATACTTATGAATTTGGGTAACATTTTTAAATGGGTTGTGAGTGGGAAAAAATAAACATATTTTAGGCTGAAATTAATAAATAAATTTGGAATTAAAATAATGTTGTTGTTTTTAAATTATACCTATAAAACAGAAGGTATACAATTTTACAAGGTCTAACAAAGTATCAGGTTCAAGCGTGGCTCTGAAAGGGAACAAAATTTAAATTGAGGGGCAGTGCCTAAGACCCTTAATTTTATAAAAGTAATATTTGCATTCTTAAAATACCACAGAAAGCATGGAGTCATAAAATAGTACTTAACTGGTTGCTATAAAGACAAAATAAGACATTAAAAGTGGAAATCTTGAAATTGTGCCTGACAAAAGGTAGCTCTTTATTAAATGCTCTCTCTTGACTCTCTATCCAATTCTATTTCCTCAAGGTCATGCCCTCTCTCTCTGAGGCCTGTGGTCTGCCTGAGGCAAAGTGAAAAATTGGTTTAATGGAAGCAGAAAGGGACTTGCAGGCAGCCAATCTGGACTCAAGTATCAGCTCTGCCACCAACTATCTGTGTACCCTGGAGCAAGCCACTTAACCCCGCCCAATACTCTGAAATGCTCAGGTTGCATCAGGTCATAGGTAATGTCCATTCCATCTTTCATTGTCTACAGCTCAGGTTAAAACACTTCCACAGCTGTGCTTCATGGTCTCCCCGTATAGTAAGTTACAATCATACAGAGAACATGTGACTACCTTTCAAAATCCTTTCCATGAACTCATATACCACCTAGCGATATTCTATATAAAATTAAACATCTCGATTTCTATTTGGCCCGGGCATTTCACCACTGGCATGAGAATCAACACGTTTTGAGGTTCATGCTCTGTCCATGTAACACAAGAGACCCTATCGAATCTGCGGAATGATGCACCCATACCATTCACTACAACGCCTTTCATTCCTTCCCTGAGTGAGCCTTTTTCTCCTTAGTACATCACACCACGCAATAGTCTACTCCTGTAGCTTTTTAATCTCATTTCATATGTCTTTCTCTATAAGATCATGCAAGATCCATGAAAATGGGTCTTTTATGTATTATATTCTTTCATATACACTGCCACCTAGAACAGTACTTGACAGAGTAGGTGTTTGGGAAATACTTGTTGAACATGCATTGTTACTGTACCTCTCTCCATTATGAGAGAGGTCCTGATTCTAAATACCCATCTGCGTTCCAAAATTTACCCTAAATTTCAAGTCTTGCGAATAGAAATCTATCTACTTCCCAACAATACATATGAAATTCTACTCATTTTTCCATTCCTTTTCCCTCCCTAGAACCCTTTATGTCATTCACAAATAACTTGAGGTCTTAGAATAAGCCTTTTCAGTCTTCCTGCGAAATTATTCCAACGACCACTCCTCTTTACCTGTAAAAACTCCTTTTCTGGGTCTTTTTATTGGAGTCTACAAACTTGCTATAACTTCTCTCACATTGAAAAATAGTACCTGCTCTAGACATTCCAAAATAGTAAATTTTAAAAAGTCAAAAATATGGTTGTCATTCCTAATTTAAAAACAATTTTTTTTTCTAGAAAGACAACACTTAACAAAATCAGCCCCAAGTACAAGAATGTCAACTCTACTCTAATGAAACCAAGCAAACTCACTGCCATCAAGTCAATGCTGATGCACAGCAACTCTACGCGGTGGGTAAAACTGCCCCGGAGAGTTTCTGATACCGTCGCTCTTTAGAGGAGTAGAAAGTCCAGTCTCTCCAGCACAGCGACTAGTTGTTTCAAACTGCTGACTTATGGTTACCAGCTTAACTCATCACCACTACACCTCTAGAGCTCCTAAAAAAAACACCCTACCTGGCTAATTATTTGTAAATAATGGTGATGACTATCCCACTGTTTGAACATTAGGAAAATACAAAATCATAATGTCATGGTCATATACTTAGATTTTGTGTAAGAACTAAAACATCACTGTGATAGAGTTTTCTGTCACCTTCTTTGGCTATATTTTCTCATTATTCTTAAGAGTTAAATAGAATTATAATGTTAGTGTTCAACATCTTCAACTTACCTTTATAATTACAGTATATACATGTATCTCTGGGCATCTTTTATTTTTATTTAAAATGACTCAAA
>NW_022111320.1:23336490-23338568 GCF_000313985.2 Echinops telfairi
TAAGTAGGTATCACACTTGCTTATGAGTATATATCTAGGGATGATTCCTCTAGATTTGGATTTCTTATACAGACAGTTTAAGTTACTGAATATTACAGAATGATATTACATTAGTTCTCAAAGATAATTAAATAAAATTAAAAATCATATTGACCTAAAACGTAAATGTGAAATATCAAAAAGCATACATAGATACGTTTATGGTAGGTGGATAAGGTATTTTAATATATAAATGAAAACTTGAAAATCATTCAAGAATAGTAGATAGAATTAAATATAATTAAATAAATATTCTAGCAGTAAGGTCAATCAAGGAGTCCTGGGAGAATTGTGGGTTAGATTTTTGGCTGCTGACTAGAGTTGGCAATTCAAATCCACTAGTCATTCCTCAAGAGAAAGATGAGACTATCAACTTCTGGAAGGATTTACAGCCTGTCTCAAACAGCTCAGCTCTGTCCTACGGAGTCACTATGAGTCTGAACCAACTGGATAACTGTGGAGTGGGCAAGGAAAATCAAACCAATAAAATTAAGAAAAATATTTACAGTTCAGAAATCTAATGTTTTTACCATTTAAGTAATTCTTATCAATATAAAGGAAAATGTAATAAAAATGATAAAAGAACATGAGATTATAATTGATAGAAGATTGAATGATTTAACAAGTACTTGAAAAATGCTCAAACTTACTGAACACTAATTAAAACAATAATTGGATGCCACTTTTCATCTGTCTAAACTGATGAAAACGTTAATTAATAAAATAAAAATTAATAAAACTGTAAATGTAGACATTGTTGGTGAATAAAATGGTAATATGATCTGATAAATTGTACTTAAGAAAATTAGTATTAATATTTATCAATGCTTATTATGTGCTAAACAGCGTCTGCAGTTTTTTTATTACATTACCTAATTCATTTATCCTCTTAATTCATAGGTGAGAGATTCAATGCTACTACATGCACTTTGCTATTAGAAAAATGGGACTCAGAAAAGTGAAATACCTGTTCCCTCACAAAGGTTGTGACAGAATTTCTTGTCTATATGAAAATATACATTCTTATTCTTAACTGCTTTATGACTTACCCTCATTTATCCTATCATTCCACCAGAGGAGATTTTAAATGTTTCAATTAATTTCATATGAACAGATATGTAGATTATTCTATCTTTACACTAAAAAAATAATCTATTTTCCTGTTCTTAGATGACATCAAGTCAGTTCTGACTCATAGTAACCCTACGTACAACAGAATGAAAAGCTGCCCGGTCCTGCACATCGTTTTACTTGAGCCAACACAATGACCACTGAGCTGGCTCAGATAAATATTGTTGGAACTGGCCTGTCAATAAAGCTTGTTGAAAGTCTTCCACTTTTCCCCCTAACTTTCTATTTTACTAAACCTGGTGTGCTTTTTCAAGGATGGGTCTCTCCAAAGTCTGGGAAAGAAAGTTTCCCCATCCTTGCTTCTCAGGAGCATTGTTTTACATCTTCAAGACAGCTCTGTCTGCTCTTTTGACAGTCACAGTCCTTTCCATATTCTTCACCAGCACCATACAAATGAATCAATTCCTCTTTGGTCTTCTTTATTCAGTAACCAACTTCACATTCATATGAGAAGAGAGAAAATACCATGGCTTGGGTAGAGTGCACCTTAGGTCTCAAAATAAAATCTTTGCTTTTCAACACATTAAAGAGGTTACGTCGAGTATATTTACCCAATGCAACACATTTTTTTAATCTCTTGACTGCTGCTTCCATGAGCATTGACTGTCAATCCAAGCAAGACAAAATCTTTGGGAACTTCAATCTTGTCTCTGTTTATCATGATGCTTTCTATTGATCCAGTTGAGAGAATTTTTCTTTTCTTTATATTGCATTGCAATCCACACTGAAGGCTGTGGGCTTTGATCTAATCAGCAAGTGCTTCAAGCCCTTTTAGATTTTAGCAAGCAAGAGGGTATTCGTTGCATATCAAGGGTTGTTAATAAGCTTTTCACCAATCTTAATGCAATGTTCTTCTTCTAATTTCTCTAATTAGGAATAGTCTAATTTCTCTAAATATTTCTTCGGAA
>NW_022111320.1:23340167-23346849 GCF_000313985.2 Echinops telfairi
AAGCAGCCATCTAGCTTAGAAGCAACAAAGCCCACATGGAAGAAGCATACCAGCCTGTGTGATCATGAGGTGTCGAAGAGATCAGGTAACAAGCATTAAAGAACAAAAAAAAATCAAATCATTGTGAGTGAGGGGGAGTGCAGATTGGGGACCCAAGACCCATCTGTAGGCAACTGGACATCACCTTACAGAAGGATCATGGGGAGGAGACCAGCCAGTTAGGGTGCAGTCTAACAATGATAAAACATACAACTTTTCCCTAGTTCCTAAATGCTTCCTCCCCTCTACTATCATGATCCCAATTCTACCTTACAAATCTGGCTAGATCAGAGGATGTACATGGGTACATATAGGAACTGGAAACACAGGGAATCCAAGACAGATGATCCCTTTAGGACCAGTGCTGAAAATGGTGATACTGGGAGGGTGGAGGGAGGATTGGTGGAAAGGGGAAACCAAATACAAAGATCTACATATATCATCCTCCCTAGGGGATGGACTACAGAAAAGCAGGTGAAAGAAGCAATCAGACAGTATAAGATATGAAAAAATAATAATTTATAAATTATCAAGGGTTCATGAGGGAGTGGGGAACAAGGAGGGAGGGGAAAAATGAGGAGTTGATACCAAGTTGATACCAAAGCAAATGTTTTTAGAATGATGATGGCAACAAATGTACAAATGTGCTTGACACAATGGATGTATGTGTGGATTGTGATAAGAGTTATTATACACGCCCCCAATAAAATGATTTAATTATTTTTTTAAAAAAGATCACAATTTCTGAATCACAAATTTGGTCAATTTTCACTCCTTTTTAAAATGCACAGGGTAACGTACTGATAAGAATCAATCTGAAGAATGGCACAAAGGAGAGTTATTTATGGAGGATCTTGTTCTCCATATTTAGATAAGAAAATGCCCACAGAATCTTTCAATATTACATCTCGAGGTTTCAATATTTTTCTTGAGTTCTTTCTGTTTAAGGTATGTTGACTATGTTGAGAAACCCTCTTCTGTTCTATGTCTATGAAAGGGCTTCAAAAAGTTTGTAGATACATTGTGCTAGTCTGGGTAAACTAGAGAAACAAATTCACAGACACTCATATATGCATAAGAAAGAGATTTATATACAAGAACAATTCTACATTGAGAAAACATCCTAGGCCAGTCCAGATCAAGTCCATAAATCTGTTATTAACCCATATGTTCAATACCAATCTACAAAGTCCTCTTCAGACTCACATGCAATGATGCTGAATGCAGGAAGATCACAGGCCAGTGGGTTGGAAAGCTTGCGGGTCCAGTGTTGTTGTAAGCATCTCAGGGCTGGCAGGGGTCTCCACATGGTTCCTTCAGCTCTGAAACTCTGACTGCCTCAGGGTAGTTTCATGTGGCTTCTCAGGAAAGTCTCACAGGGAGTGAGCAGTGAGACAGATTGTCCGGCTTCCAAGGAGGAAATACTGGAGTTCCCAGAATCCTCAAGAGAAGGCCATGCCCACACAGAGGCCTCACTGGCTATGACCCGATTGACAGACTAGAGTCCACCCCTTCACTCTTAATCCCCTCAAGTCCCAAATTGACACCAGATTATGTAACCACCACACACATTCCGAGATATTTTCATTCCATTTTTCCTTAAACTTTGTTAAGCCCCCGACTATCTGTCATATAGACCGCTCATCTGTCAGTTTTGTTGTTGTTGTTGTTTTACTATAGAGGCTTTCATTTTGTTGTGATACTGGAAGTTCTGATCCTGGTATTCCAAATACCAACAGGGTCAATCATAATGATTAGGTTTCAGGACAGCTTCCAGATTAAGATCGATTATATAGAAGAAACCGTGAAACCACTTCTGAAATATTATCTTACCCACTAAAAATATCTTATGACTAGTACCCAAACATTGTCTGATATTGTGCTACAAGATGAGTCACTCAGATCGGAAGATATCCAAAATACAACCGGGGAAGAGCTGCTACCTCAAAGAAAGGCCTGGATAGAGAAAAATTGGGGAAGCTTCATTTTCTGATAAGGCACAGCCCCAAATGAAAAGAAACAGTGAAAATATCCATTAATAATTAGAATAAGAAATATATGAAGTATTCATCTAGGACAATTGGGAGTTGTCGAATGAAATGAAACAGATAGGCATTAGTGAACTGAAGTAAACTTGTATTGGTCATATTAATTCACTTAATTCCTGGCATGGATTACTATATTAGGTATGACAGATCTAAGAAGAAAAGAGTCATTCCTTGTGAAAAAGAACATTTTAAGATATGTCTTGAAGTATAGCGCAATCTGTGATACAATAATAGCCATTTGCCTACAAGGGAGACCATTTAATAGGACTATTATTTAAAGTTATGTACCTACCAATAAAGCTAATGATGAAGTATTTCTACCAACTTCTGCAAGGAGCTCTGGCGATTTAGTGGGCTATGAGTTGAGCTGCTATTTGCAAGGTCAACAGTTCAAAACCACCAGCTGTTCCACAGGAGAAAGCTGAGACTTTCTACTCCTGTAGAGAGGTACAGTCTCAACAACTCACACAGGCAGTTCTACCCTATTCTGTAGGGTCACTACGAGTCAAAATTGACTTACTAGCAGTGAGTGAGACCGAGATTTCTGTAGTCTGGTATTGATTAAACATGCGGAAAAGATGTGTTTTTAGTGATTAGTGATTGGAATGCAAAAGTGGGAAGCAAAAGAGGAATACAAAGGAGGAAGGAACAATAGTTGAAAAATACGTTCTTTGTGTGAGAAGTCATTTCAAGACAAAGAACCTCCTCCTTGAAAATACCTTTTCCAAACAACATAAACATTGGCAATATATATGGACTTCATTAGATGGAATACACAGGAATAAAATTGACTTCCTCTGTGGAAAATGAAAAATGGATAAATCAATATCATCAGCCAGAACAAGACAAGGGCCAACTGCGGAACAGTTGAAGGTTGACTATTGGTTTAGATGTTAGGTTGCTAATTGGTCATTAATTCTAACCCATTGGCCAGCTGCTCTGTGGAAGAAACATCGGGCTATTTATTCAAATAAATAGATGTAGCCTCAGAAATCTTACAGTGAATTCTATGAGTTGGAATTGACCCATTGGTAGTGTTTTTAATTTTTATAATCCATCCCTACTGTCCATTTTAACTTGGTTGTATGCCAAACAGTACTTTGAAAAAAATGATCTTGGATAGAGAAATGAAGCTAGAGATAACGAGATAGAATTTTACAAGAGCAATGACTTCTTCAATGTAAATGCCTTTTTCAACAATACAAAGAAGGCAACTATGCATATAGACTTCCCCAAATGAATGAGAGAAGTCAAATTGACTATATTTCTAGGAAAAAACTGTGGAGCAGCTCAATATCAACGGCTAAAATTAGGCCAGATGACAACTTTGGAAGAGGCTATCAACTGCTCATACGCAAATTCAGGTGAAGTTGAAGAAAAAAAACAAGTCCATGAGAGTCAAAATACAACTCAGTATATTCCATGTGAATTTTGAGAACATCTCAAGAGCAGATTTGATGCATTAAGCACTAATGATAGAAGAACTGATAAGCTGTGGGATGACATCAAGAACGCCATATATTAGTAAAGCAAAAGATCCTTTAAAAGATAGGAAATAAAGAAAGCATCAAAGTGGATGTCAGAAGAGACTCTTAAATTTGCTCTTAATCAGAGATTACCCAAGGCAAATGGAAGAAATAATGAAGTCAAAGAGCATAACAGAAACTGTCAAAGGGCAGCTCAAAAAGACAAAGTCAAATATAATAATGAATGGTGCAAAGACAGTGTTAGCAATCCCAAAAGGAGGTTTCCTAACATGATCAGCATATCTTAAACTGAGAGAACTCAAGAAAAAATTCACACCTAGAGAATATGGAAAGACTGCGGACATTTTCTTATCTATGTATGGAGAACAGGCTCCCCCACAACTCTCCTCCACGCTCTTCTTCAGATTGATCCTTGTCCTTCTGCTACCCTGAGCATTGGGTATGAATCTTTACTAAAAGAAAGCTAAAGTCCTATGACTATTGAAAATGGACTCACGATCAGTGATATTTCCTATTAAGCTGAATTGGAGAAGCTTCACCTACTACTGGAGCAACTCCACAGAATTTCAGTAAAAAATTGTAGTTTAGCAAATCCTAGAGTTTAGTTATAGTGAATGCTCCAATCGGCACTCCTGCAAACTGATCAGAGGCATTCATGACTGTCTTGTGCATATTACACTCGTGTGTCCCCAAGTCTTCTGGTTTTGATCCTAGCCTAACCCTTCTGGACCCTGCACCATCGTCACCATCACTATGTTGGAACCCCTTGTTGTAGTCACTGAGTCAATCCACCTTCTTGAGGGCTCTATTTTGTTGACCCAGGACTGCTATTAATATGAAATGTAATTGTATTTTCTGAAACAGCCTAGTAAATTATAATAAATATTGAAATAACTTGCAATTTTATTTAAAAGTAGGTTTTGTCATTTTTATTATCTTGGTAAATTCCAGATTCAGGATTTCAAAATTGCTACCTGAGATTTTAATTGGGCTGATTAAACTTTTTCTTTGTAAAATCAGAATTATTTATTTTTAATTGCCCATAATGCTCTTGTGATGCCTCTTTAAAGTGGACTTTTCCATTTCAGTGACATCTGTATATTCAGACAACACAAAACTACTGTGGATTTTTTTTCTTCCCTTTATAAGTTTAAGCATTAGAGCTTTGGGTGTCAATTACCCAAACAAGTCTCCTCTGTCCCCGCTCCCATGCTCAAACCTCTTAGACTTACTCTCCTCCTCAATGACTCGGGATGGCATGTGACTTTCTTTGACAATGAGACCCCAGAAGCAGTGATGAAAACCGAACTTTGTAAAGCTCTTGTACATTATAGGATGTATTTTTTTAATGTAATTGGGACTCTGTAAGTCCCATGTCAATAAGGCTGGACTAACATGGACAATAAGTACAATAACGCTGCAGAAGGTTGAGGCACCTAATGATAAGAGACATGAATCACCCCAACATCTCAACATTGAACCCCCAGTTACTTAAGCAAGATGGCCATTGAGGTAAACCCTAATTGACTCACTAAAAAGTAACAAACAAAATTCGGAAAATACTCCATGATAGTGAGTTTGGTTTAGGGTTTTTTAGTTATTGAGATTTAGTTTATTATCCACTGATAACTAATTGCACAGGAATTTAGGAGTCCTGGGGACAGAGTGGATTACTAGTTGGGCTGCTAACCACATGGTCCTGCTACATCAATGCCCTATATGCTGTATTAGGGTATGTATTATTCCGGCAAACCTGTGATGGATGTTCTGTTTTATTCTGATTTTGTTTGTATATATTAGGGTGTATTTAAGAGGTGTCATGTCATTGGGGGTCACCCTCTAGAAGCTGTGTTATATGATTTTTGGTAAATGAAACCCAGGATTGATGAACCTACAAGGACAGCAAGTAGAATACTGTAAGGATTTCAGGGTGGGGTTGTATGGGGAGCAGTAAAAGGGAGACAATATCAAGGAGTTTAGGAAGAAAAAGTATGTTTAGAAACTGATTGTAGGAGAAATTGAACAACTATACTTGATGGGATTGATCTATAGAATGATAATGATATATGTATTAACTCTCAATTAATAATACATTCTTTAAAAAACACATAAATCTGGGAATGTATTTGGGGCTCACACTATATCATAGCTCCAAATTAAGAACAAATAACTCTTATATCATGGCCCTGCTCAATGCTCTCTCTCAAGAAGGGAACACAGAAAATGCAGGTGCTATAGCAAAATGTGGGGAAGAAATTAGATGGTGCCCTGCTAGCAGATAAAATAGTGTCTGGGGTCTCAAAGGTTTGTCTCTAAACAAGCAGTCATCTAAGTGAGATGTCAGCTCAGTCCACATGGAAGAACACCATCATCAGTCACCAGGGATTGTAAATCATATAATCCAAATTCAAAGGAGGGATTAGTATCAAACCCTAAATTGTGAGAATCTAGTTTGCAGAAGGCTAAGGATGACAGTGGGAGACGAAGATTTGTTTGTGGGAACTATGTAGGAAATAAGCCTCTGGTGAATTCCCTCTATCCACAATTGAAGGACAGAAGGAAAGTGGCTACTAAATGGTGCATTGGAGAAATGAATATAGAAGATCAAAGGCATAAATCTTACTTGAATAATTAAAATTTGTCAATTGACACCCTCTTCTGCTGCATGCTGGACCTGATTTGGTTTTCAACATTTTCTGTATTCTTCTTGTTTTGTTTTTGTTTGTTCATATTAGGGTGTATCTCAGAGGTGTTATGTCATTGGGAGTCACCCTCTAAAAGCTGAGTTATATGTGTTTCTGTGTTTCTGTGTATGAAACCCAGGAATGATGAACCGATAGAGACAGTGAGTAGAATAAGGGTCTGGGGTGCAGGGTACAATGGTAATGTGGGTAAAAGGGAGATGATGTCAAGGAGACCAGTAAGTAAACAAATGTGGAAACAACGTGGTAGCGATTGTATAATTTTTCATGATGTGAGATGTCATCGTTTTCAACTCTAACCCATCAGCAGCTCCTTGGGAGGTGAAGGTGTTCTCTTCCCAAGATTTCTAATCTCAGAATTCCCAAAGGGGAAGCGCTACTCTGTCCTACAGGCTTGATTTGTGTC
>NW_022111320.1:23347081-23365909 GCF_000313985.2 Echinops telfairi
AGTCAAATTCTAGGCAATTTTGTTATTATTGTTAGATTACAGGGTTTATGTTTATTTAATGAGCAGCAAAAAGTCAGCTTTGGTTTATTCAGACCTTTTTTATAACCAGAAGGAATCTTCATGATGAGAAGGAGAATGTAAGTATGAATACCTTTCAAATGGAATAAACACATTTTAGACAATTGTGAGTTTTTATTTCCCTGTCTTTGCCTTAGTCTGAGGTTCTCTGACCAGTCATGCTTTGCTCAGCTGGCCTTTCCTTAGAGAAAGAAAAAGCATGAGAATAGGCAAAGGGTACCAGCTGAGGGGGCACTTTGAAGTCTCTTCCAGAGAATAACCTCTTTTGTCTCTGCATCTCCCTACAGCTTGATTACCATCTAGATGCAAGCTAGTGGCACATATTCAGAATTAATATGTTAATCGCTGAGATAAACAATCACCTGGGAAACAAATTTCAGAGGAAACTGGTAGGTTTATTGAATTGTTTTACTTCCCTCTATTCTTTCCAGTCTTCAGTAGTAATCTAATCGAAAGATGATGTTTAATAAAAAGAGAAAAACAGAAAATAATTGAATTTAAAGCAAATGTTCAATCAATTTGAAATGCCATTTCTTGAAGACTTCCTATGTCTTGATATTTATTTATATATGTCGGAGTTGTTTTAGTGTTGCAAAACTACACAATTTTTAAGGGTTTCAAATTGGATGGAATGAGGGAGAACGAGGTAAATGCATAGTTATTATTG
Source organism: Echinops telfairi (assembly GCF_000313985.2). NCBI lineage: Eukaryota > Metazoa > Chordata > Mammalia > Afrosoricida > Tenrecidae > Echinops > Echinops telfairi. The sequence continues at coordinate 23,347,827 of NW_022111320.1, forward strand.
TTGTTTGTATTGTTGTTTTCCTCCTGAAATCTCTGTTTCTTATCTATTCTGGTCATTTGCTTTTTAAATTTATGTATACTTCTCTAATGGGAGAGAAATCGGTTCTATCTACAAATAAATTTTTCTTATTCTTTCACCGTATGCACTTGTAGGCTCTGTGGGAATGTATTTTATTTTAATCTCATAGTTAATGAGTAAAGTCCATGTCACTTTGCAGATTATGATAAATTCTATCACTGTAGGCATTTATGGTGAACATATAAGAGTAAAAGTAATCTAAAATAATAAATTATACTTAATATATGTGAGTGCCTTCAGTCATAAATCATGCTGATATAAAACTATTTAAAATATTCTAGTGTATAAACTTACTAGTATTTGTGCAATTAAATAAAACTTCAAGTCATATCATATTATAACACTGTACCAAATTAATCTAATTTTCATCTACATAGAGATTTTCATGTGTGGACTCTTATATATAAAACATATTATAGAAGGCAACATATTTTATGATATAATGGGAATTTTGCGCACACATTTTTAGAGACATATGAGTGCACTGTATATATATATATATATATACATATATATATATCACATATAAAATGCAAGAAAAAGGATCATTTATAGTTATTCATATTTAGTAAATTCAAATCCAACTAACTTGAAACTCTGACACCAACTATATGAAGAAGACTTTCATAAAACAATTACTGCAATAACTAAACTGAAGCATGTACTTTTAAAACATTTCTTTGAAATAATTAAAGAGTCACAGTAAGTTTCAAAAATGGTACAATGAAATCAATGTATCTTTCACTCTTTTTTCTATAATTCCTGATGACTCTGTTCTGGCTGCTTTACTGTTGTTTATAATTTTATTTTTTTCTGGTTTCATTTCAACTTTCTGTTGAAACTTTTAAATCTTTCTATCTTTTAAATCACTGATTCCTTCCTGGCCCAGGTCTAATCTACTCACTGATGGGCTCATCAGATCATTCTTCATGTATGTCCTACAGTGTTTTGTTTGCATTTTTTATGCATTTCCTATGATTCTTTCTTCTCATATCTACCTCTCTGGTTATGTGATGAGGTGAGCAGTTCAAAACCCCCAGCAGCACCTCTGGAGAACGACTGGGCTTTCACCTCCATGAACGGTCACAGTCTCAGAAACCCAGCGTGTCACTACGAGTCATTCTTGACTCGATGGCAGTGAGTTTGGCTTGCTCTTTTATGTCTATCTGCTCTGAGTTATAATGTTCGCTCTGCCTTTTCAGATTGCATTTTAGTTCTTGGCTTATACCATGTTTCATAATATTTTATTGCAAAGTGGACATAAGATAGGAATATTGAATACTAAACTAAATAGATCTCAGTGTGAGTTTTCGCTGTTTTTGTTGTTGTAGGCATTCTTGTGCTTCATTTGTTTCCCTCTGATTTTCTTTGGATTCTTTTAGAACTTCCTTCTCAAAATGAAACTATGTTTGCAACTTTTTCAGTAGTAGGCCACCATTATAATAGTAGAACCCTACTGATGTGATTGTAAGATGTGCATGAGGGCAAGTGTTCTAAATATTATGATTAAATCTCAATCTTTAATGACCTTCAAAAGTGTAATTTGCCCTTATATTGTCCTCCCTTCAGGTGACACAGGAAGTTTGAAGGATGCTGGAATTAATGAATGGCCCTTCCGCAGGCTAGATAAAACCCTGGAATGTAGCATTTTTATGTAGAACACTCTGGAAGTATTTCAAAATTGCTATAATACCCTCCCCTTGCACAAAATAGGAGGGGTTTTCCTAGGACCATGAGAACCTGTTGGAGTTCCTGAAGATAAGACTCATGACCTTGGGATTCTCCTCTTGAAACTGCATTCCCAGGAGTTTATCACTTCCAGCCTAGTTCACCATCAGCCTCCAGCAATTCATTAAAATTACCATTAAAAGTCCTAGGAAAGCTAAGAAAAGTCACTGATTTCCACTTTGTTCCTCTTTCTTCTTATTATTATTGTAAGGGCAAGATAGATGACTTCTTAAATCTTTAAGTATCAGAGCTGAAACCAGAAGTGTAAGTTATTTTTTTTTTCACCTGACTTAAAGCTTTAATTTTCCGAAGCACCATTGAAAGTGAACATTCATTATTTTCTTGTCAAGCCAAGTTATCAAACATTATCAGACCACCATTCTGGATCTTCACATAGTACAAAATGCAGCCAACCATCCAAACCATATAACCACCAAGTGACCTTGAACTGAATCCCATTTGTCCATTTGTCCCATTTGTATAACCTATAATGTTTTATTTCCTTTTTAGCATTCTATTTTTATTCCTTCTTCCCATATCTATCTCTCTGCTCACATTACCTATCTGTTGCTACTTTCCCACTAGAACCCTGAACAAAGCAATCATAGTTATTTTGAATTCCCTATCCAATAAATATAAGCTCTATGTCTATCTGCTGAGAGAACCCTGGGTTTCAATCCTGTATGACCTATAGTTTTTGCCCATAGCATCTATACCATTTACATCCAGTCTTGGCTACTGTACATAAAACTAATCATGGCATCTATCAGCTACATGTGATTATAACTTACTGTAAAGAGAAACATATCCCTCCTTAGTGACCAATATTCAATTAAGTCTCACTCTGCAATTGCATTGTGAGCCAGTTCACAAGAATATGAGGGAAAATATGAAGGGTGCTTATCCTCTTGAAACAATTCATGGAGTTCTAGAAATTTTTGTGTAGGAGCTAAAATTATTGGTCATAATATATAGCACGAAGTAAAAGGAAAACTTTAGAATTCTAATAGCACCTATATTTTCTTACCTGTAGAGATAAGCCTCAGAGAATTTTTGTGACATTAAAAAAGAATAAGTGAAAAACATTACTTTGTTCAATTCTAAAACACAATTTTAATATGTTTTTATCTTTATCATTCTATGTAGGTAAATATTGATATGTCCAACCAAATGTTTCCAACTTTTAGGAAAACTTGAAAATATAGCTTAAAGATAAAATATTGATAGTGTATAGATAAAAATATAATTTATAGATAAAAATTATTTACCTGAAAAGTTGTATCTTTAAAAAGCCACTGTGTGGTTCATTTAATGAAGGACCATTTCCACAGTATATATTTAAGGGGAAAATAAAGAATGGTAGACGTTTATTGAGAATAAGAAATTGATGGCCAATATTTACTTCCAGAAACATTTATTGAAACCCTAATGTATTCCACTGACTTTTTTAGACCTTGTTGATACTGCAGTGAACAATATGAAATAAGTTCTTCCCATCCCAAAATTTTGTCCTGAAAAGACTGATAATAAACAGATAAATAAGCAAGAAAAACACACAATGAGAACTGCTATACAGAGAATGAACATAGGCTTTATTAGACATGACTAAGTAGTTACTTTAAGGAACCCTGGTGGTGCTGTGGTATAAACATTGGACTGCAAACCACAAGGTCAACAGTTCAAACTCACCAGTCACTCCCTGAGAAAACATATTAAGCAGTTTCTCCCATACACTTCCAGCACCAAACTCATGGCAGTGGAGTCAGTGCTACTCATAATGACCCATAGAACTACCCTCGAGGGGAGTTGAAAGCTTTGTCTCTCTCCCCAGGCATGGCTTCAAACTGCTGCGTTTTCTAAAGTTATTTATGATTTGATTAAAAGACAAGCAGACTACCATAAAATTAAATGAACTGGATATGTGCACTATCTGGGTCCTCTAGAAATGGAACCCTATGAAAAGGACCTGAATGCACATATGTTCCATGGGAGATAATCTGAGGAAACATAAATGCAGAGCTGAGAAGTAATACAAAGGAGTCAATACAGCTTTCATTTTTCAAGGCAATGGAAATTTAATTTTGCTGGAAATAACTGGGAAATATGCAACAATCTCATCTAAGGATTCATATACAGACATGTATCAGTTACTGCATGAAGAATTTCTTTCAAAAGGGTCAATTCAAGGCTGGTCTCTATAAGGTAAAGATTAAGGATGCTCCAAATCTCCAACATTTCCAAAATACTCTTAATACATCCACTACTATTCCTTCCTTCAGTATTCTCTTTCATGTCTTAAGGTCCTGTAATTCACGGAAGCATCTCACAGATCTCAAAAACTGTCAAAGAAATGGCTCACAAAGGTATGAAGGCTGACAAGTCCCAAATCCATGGTTCAGGTGACAAGTTGGAGTATTCTCCTCACATGAGTACTGAGGCTGACAAACCCAAATCAGCAGATTAGATAATAGACTATAGACTCACAGGGTTGCAGGAGCTTTTGAATCAGGTCAGACAACAGGCCACTGGCACCAGTCCTAAGAACCTCATGTCAGATGGTTACAACAAGCCAGATACAGGATTCAGAGCAAAAGAGCAAATTCGACCAAAGCATGACTGTGTTCTCCCAGGTCTTATGATAATTTCTTAGGATACCATTTAAAGGTTTAATGCTAAATTCTCACCCTCTCTACCATATACTTGGGAAACACATTTAAAAATGATTCTCATAAACCTAACCAATGTCTTTCTGTAGGAATATTTTAATTCATCTTTAAATCCCAGCCATATCTGTAATTTCTACCTGTTCTATGCCAATCAACAAAGCATTCAGAAATACAAATGAGAGCAATCCTATCATAAATCCAACCTGAAATCTGATATTTTATACTGTGTTTAATAATAAGTTAATTAGAACCTCAAAACTGATAAATCAGTGTGCCTGCCTCAACACTTACACTAAAAAAGCATAAACACTCACTGAAAAAAAAGCATAAGTCTATAAGACTCAAGAAACCAAAATTTGACTTACTTGCAATATATTAGCAATGCAGTTATGGTTTATGTTTTCAATCATTTGGTTAAGCATGAAAGTATGTTTCAAATCTAAAATTAAAACCAAATATATATTACCACTAAGGGCATATAGTCACAGTTCACATATTTCTTTTCTATATGCAACCCAGAGATTTTGATAAGTTACTAAAGTCAACAAAAATAAGAACTATTTAGTGAGAAAGAATTAATTTGTGAAGAAACATTATAGTAAATAAGAATATTATGTTTGCTCAATGATGTCTGGGGTCAAGGAGCAATGTAGTATTGCTCCATGAATATTTAAGAGTGTAAACACCTAGTCAATTACATTTTCAGTAGATAGAATTTGAAATACATTTAGGAAAATTATGTCATATATCTGAAACAATTCAAAAACTGTTAGAAAAAAAAATCACAACTTGTCAAGCAAGATAGACCTTAGATTTCAGCTTAATTAAATGTCTGTATTTTCCAGAGGAGGATACCAATAAGGAGTGAGAATAAGGGAGCAATGTGGAGAAATAAATCAAAACATAAAGGAATACTTTGTTTAGAAATCATTTAAATTAAAAGTAAGATGATGTTTCCCCTTCTTAATTTTCTCATGACTGGAGAAAATTTTCCAAAGGGTATATAATATTCTGTACCAAGGAAGGTGCTGCTAATAAGTTTTCTACGAAGAAATCTCATGGGCAGAGAGAAGAGCACTAGTATTGATACTTACAGTTCACAGTCTCTTGCAGAGAACATAATATCTTAACTTTTAAAGTTATAATCAGGCTTTTTATAAAGGTTACAAAACAAAATATTATCCACCCAATAGTGTTGTTAGGAGACATTGAGTCAATTCCAACTCCTAGTGACCAATGTATAACCAAACAAAACAATGCGTTATCCTGCACCATCCTCACAATTGTGGTTATATTTGAGGACACTATTCCAGTCAGTGTCTTCCTCTTTTATTTTTGGGTGGGGAAAGGGTTCTGACCTTCTACTTTATTAAGCATGGTGTTTGAGATAGAGTTTATTGTGCCAACCTGGCCGATAAACACATGTGGGGTTAATTGAAGGGCAGAGAGATAAATGGCTTGGTGAGTCTCACCTTTCTAGTTGTGGGGTCTCTTGCTTTGTGAAGGTTGGACCAGGGTGCAGCTGCCTTAGCCAGTTCCCTGCTTCAGCTTGCAAGGCTCATTACCTGCAAGGCATCCCTAAGGAGAAGCCACATTGACCTACCCCGATGCAGCCCTGAGTGCTGGAGCAGCCGTGTGGAGAACCCTGCCAGTGCCGAGATGCTTACAGGTTCACTGATTCGGCTTTCCTCCTGCAGTCGGCGTCATTGCATGTGTTTTGTGAGATGGAGGAGGACTTTGTGGATTGGTGTTGGACATATGGGCTAATGTTGGACTTGTGGGCTTGGGCAGCACTGGGTTGGGATGTTTTCTTGATGTGCACTTACCCTTTATATAACACTCTCTCTTGTACATGAGTTTCTGTGGAATTGTTTCTCTAAAGAACCCAGACTAGCACAGTGTTCTCTTCTAGGGGCTGGCTCTCTCGATAAGGCGCTCTGGTGGTGTAGTCGCTACCTGGTGGGCTGTGATCTGCATGGTCAGTAGTTTAAAACCCCCAGCACCTCTGTGGGAGAAAGACTGAGCTTTCTAGTTCTGTAAAGAGTTACAGTCTCAGAAACCCACAGGGGTCTGTATGAGTCAGCATTGACACAATGGCAGTGAGGTTTGTTGTTGCTGCTGTTGTTGTTCATTTCTTTCTCCTAATAACACGCCCAAACGAAGTGGGACAAAGTCTCATCATCCTCACGTCTAAGAAGCATGTTGTCTGAACTTTCTCCAAGCCAAAGCTGCATTTGTTCTTTAGCCCGTCCACGACACTTCAATATTTCTCATCGATAGCATCATTCAAGAACACCACATCTCCTCCAGTCTTTCTTATTCAATGGATAGCTTTCAAATGCATGTAAATGAAAATACTCTGGCTTAAGTTAGGTGTATTAAAGTGACATCTTTGCTTTCTAACAAATTAAAGAAGTCTTGCATAGATCTACCCAACACAATAAGTTGGTCGATTTTTTGACTGCTTGATAAAGTAGGTCAGCCCCAAAAGAAGACACGGCGGCTGCAATGATGGCCATGAGCATTGGTTGCAGATCCAAACCATGAAGTCCCAGACAACTTCAATCTACTCTGTTTATCCTGATGAGATCTATAGGTGCATTTGTGAGGATTTCGGTTTTTTACACTGAGCTGCAATCCACATTGAACTGCAGTTTCATTTCATCAGGACGTCCTCCTCACTTTCAGCAAGCAAGGCGGTGGTGTCATCTGCATATATATTTGGTGTTAAATGCCCTCAAGTCAATTGCAAATCATAATGGTCCTATGTATGGCAGAAGGAAACACTGTGGGGTCCCACACCATCCTCACAATTGTCGTTGTAGTTAGAAGCATTGTTGATAGTCACCGTGTCAATCTGTATTGATGAGAGACTTACTCTTTATGGATGGCCCCTGCTCTAACAAGCATGGTGCTCTCTCTTAATAAAATGCCCAAAGTAGATGAGAAAATGAGTTACCATCCTCAGTGCTCAAAAGCATTCTGTTTGTACTGTTTACAGGACAAATTTGTTTGTTTGTTGCAATTTTTTTGTCCTACTACTTTCAATATTTTTCTTCAACAAAACAAAAAACCCAAGTGTATAACACATGATACCAGTTCATTTCAGCCATTTACAGAATTTGAAAATGTGCCGGTATTAATAAAACAGCAATTAAAAAACTGCCCATACTATCAAATTCTATTTAATTTAAATTATCAGCTTGTTATTGTATTAATAATAGACTAAGTACACTACGAAATACATAATTTTTAAAACTGTGACAAAAAGTAAATACCAGTAGAAGCTGACTATTCTTTTTTTACTTTTTACCAGATAATTGCACAGCCTCTGGAAAACAGGATCTTCCTACTGGAATCTGCTAGTTTCATATATTGGAATAAGATCAAATGAACCGACTCTCCACCTGGACAGTACATTTTGTTTTTGTTGTTCATTTTTTGTCCTAACTCTCTTTGTATAGTCTTGCCATGCAAGGCGTACTTGCTTGTATCTTCCAGGTACTCAAAAAACAGGTTGTTTGGTTGGTGATTTCGAGTACACACTTACTTTGCATTGCTGGACAAGAGGAAACGTTGTGAAGAAAAGACTTTAAAGTCTTTGAGTGTGGCACTGGGTCTAGTCTCTTGGAAAATCGAAATACAAAAGAAGACTCAATGCCAGACAAGTAAATGGCTTCTTTTTTTTTTACTCTGCAGGTATGTGCCAGTTGAGCGAATGGTATTGTTAGAACTCTCCAGGTATGTATTGTCTTTCTAGAACTATAATTTGTCTTACCCAGAAAAGTTCCAACAATAGTTCCCTGTTAATTTGCATTACTTTCAAACTCCCAAGAAGCACATTACAGAAAGCACCATTTGTCAGTCCCATAGATAAGGACCCCATTAAATCTGCCATATGCTTTTCGATTCTTATTCTCTCACAGCACATGGGGGGAGATTATACAGTCGACATTGAAAATTGACAATAATTTATAAGGTCTTTTTTCATCCGGAAGCAATTTTGTAGCTTATACATTATTTTTAGTCATATAAATAATTTCTTTTTTTATTAAGGCAGACATTTATTAAAGTCTTCAATGACACATCTGAGATGACTACTCCATCAGTCCATAAAAACAGATCTCAGTGTTCAGTGCTAGGGGCGACCTCTTTAAAATAATAAAGTCTTAAATTATACACAAACCTAAAGTACATCCCTCCTCTGTTATGAGATTTATACATTTTAAGACTACTATAAATCTTGGATTACTTGGCAATTAACCATCAACTTTTAAGTATAAGGATTTATTCCAACTACCTCGAACAGAACCAATTGACCAAGTTAAGGAAGCAGTGTATATGGGAATATGAAGGAGCCCTGGTGGCTGGTGTCCTGGGTAGTTGAGGGTTTGAACTGCGAACTGCAAGGTCAGAAATTCCAATTCCTCAGCTACTCCCAGAGGAACTTGAGGCCGTCTGCTCTCCTAAAGATTTGCAGCCTCAGAAACCCTGCATGGAGTTGCTGCCATTGGAATCAACGCGCAAACTGAAAGTTTGGATTTCATTTGATAATCGTGACCTACACGCAGTCTATGCCATATACAAGAGAGCTTCAGAAAGTTTGTGCAAACATTACCACAGCTCCTCATTCATTATTTCCCAAACATTTTGAAGCTCACCTGTTTCTTATTTTTCATCTATGAACACAGAGGAAGCTTTGTGGACATGTGACATTCTGCAGGTGATGTCCCACGGGCCAAGCATGCACTGGAAACCTGGGGAAACCGGGTGGGTAATTATGAGAGTTTAAAGTAGAGCTGACTTGCTAGTGCTTTTCACCTGTAGGATGAAGCTCAAGAAAGGACAGTCTCTACAGGGTCTTCTGGCAGCAGATAGATCCTTTAAGTAATACAGAGAGACCCAGTGCTACTGAATCACTTTATGCATCTCTCAGCCATTTCAATAAAGATTATTTCTTCAAACAATCTCAGGAAGCTGTAGGAGCATGCAGTCTATTTGAGTTATAATTCATTCATCAAACAGCTATGAGTATATACTAAATGTCATTGCCAGAACCTAATTACATACTGCCTTTAGAATGTGCATGAGGAATACATAAAAAAATTGCTATGGTGATTCTAAAAAATACGAAAATCCATGTGTCCTGGAGGAGACATATATCACTACAACTGAGGGAAAGAGAATTATATCTATTATTCTATTTAAAAATATATAGTTCTTATTTTACCACTAAGCATTTAAACAAAACTCCCATATAATCATTGATTCCATTAGAAAATTAGCAAAGGATAAAATTAAAGTAAATGAAACACAATATATCAAATATAACAAAGTTGATATCTCATGTCTCCAATCCAAAGTAACTCTTTAAAAACATAAACAATGCCAAAATTATCTTGACTCTTCTTCATCCAACATAGGCCAGGGCCATAGCTACATAACTGTAGCTATGAATAGAGTGAATAGGGAGAGTTGAGAGCCAGGACATACACAAACTCAATAGATGTCTATTGCATGGGAAAATTCATACCAACCTTAGCAAAGCCAATAGGAAAGTCTATTATCTTTGCCAGAGAAAATTGCCACATGCATTTACCAAGGAGCTGGTGGCCCAAACCAGCAACCTTTCTATTAGCAGGCAAGAGCTTAACCCACTATGCCTCTAGGGATCCAACTTCTCAGTAAGGACGGTGTGACAGTTGATAACTCAAGTAGCTTTGCACTCACTCACTCCCCCTCCCCCTCCCCCACACCATTTCCCACCACTCCCACCCCCACCCCCACCCCCATTAAAATTGCTAAATCCCCCAAAGGAGAGTCTTAATAACCTGTGAAACTTTCATTGTAATGCAAGAGAAATACAAGTAACTAGATTTCTTCTTTCTCTTTAGTTTTAACACTGACATTTCAAGTGCTTTATCTTTAAAATGTTCAAGAAAGTATTTAATTTTCCATTTTCTCCCCTTGTTCCTTGTTTTGAGTATTGACCAGTGGAGTGACTGCTATTGACTCAACTCTTATGGACAGGGACTCGATCTTCCCAGGAGCAGATGGCCTCATCTTGCACTCTGAAGCATCGGGTGTGTCTGGGCTGCTGACTCTGGTTGGCAGGCGAGTGCTTAGTTAGCAATGCCACTGGGCTTCGTATTGTTTGATACAGAGCAAGACAATGAGCTCTCCCCTACCTGTAAAGCCACTTCCCAAGAGTTGCAGCAATAGGTTCAAACATATCACCGTACATTAATAATAAGAATTAATTAAATTGACAATGTAATCTCTGTAAATCAAAGAACACATACACACAATGTTCACCTATGCAAAAGATACATGTCAAAGTAACTGATCTGTGTTTTGCTTTTATTATTTAATCATTTATTTTGAAATCTATTGATAATACAAAGTCCTTGGTTTTGAATCCATTAAGAGGTGCCTCGGGAGAAAGGGCTAGTGATCTGCTTCTGAAATATCTGTCACCGAAAACTATGCAGCACAGTTTGAAGATGTATCCAGGCTGGATTTTTCTTTGGTTGGTTGCATTCTATTTTATTGTTGTTTATTTGTCTTTTGATAATGGCAGACATCAATGTATCATGCATAGAATTTTATTGCTTCAGTATATCATAAATTTTTACAAATATTGCATAGATAGAATTGTGGAGCTTTTTAACTATTAAAAACTATATTCTTCTGAATATCCATATAACTTTGAATAGTTGTGTAATTTTCTGGTCCCCGATTATTGGGTAAAAGAATGTGTACATTTTAACCTTTAAAAGATGTGGCCAAATTGCTCTTCAAAAGTGACATTAGTTTAGACTGGAGTCAATATCCTAAGAGACTATTGTCCATATCCAAAAACATTTGATAGAATTCGTTATTTATATTCATTTTGGCCTAAGCGATTGGTATAAATGATATCGCCTTTAATCCATCTATGTACTCTAAGTGAGGCTGAGAATTTTTGCATTAGTGTGGTAGTTACATAACCTGGTATCCGTTTGAGGATTGAAAGTGAAGGGGTTGAGTCTAGACTGTCAATCACAATATAGCCAATGAGGCTTCTGTGTAGGCATGGCCTTCTCCTGAGAATTCTGGAAATTCCTGTATTACTCCCTGGAGGCAGGAGAAACACTCTCTGCTGACTCCCTGAGAGATGCTCTACTGACAAGACACATGGAACTATGCTAGAGCTTTGCAACCAGAGAAGCCACATGGAGAGCCCAGCCAGCATTGAGATTCTTACAATGCCACTGGATCCACAAAACTTTCTATCCACTGGCCTGTGATCTTCCTGAATTCGGCATCATTGTATGTGTTTCATGAGTCTGAAGAGGGCTTTATAGATTGGTATCAGACACAGGGGCTAATATTGGACTTCTGGACTTGATCTGGACTGGCCTGGGATTTTTTCTCAATATTCAACTGTTCTTGTAGATAAAGCTCTTTCTTATATACATATGAGTGTCTATGGATTTGTTTCCCTAGTCTACCTGGACTAACACAATTAGTAATTTTTCTTTCCTTTTATTTACAATGATTGTGCACTTTATGAGTGGAATGGTTGTTTTCTCATTAATAATTTTAATTATATAGTTTATATATTATAATATTTGGGCAATTTATTTACCTTTATATCATACCCTGCTATTGTATACACTAGATTTAAAATTTCAGGTAGCCACTCTTATCAATTGCTACAAATTCAGTTATTTATTTATTTGTTTTTGTCACCTGTGTTTTCTAGTGATTTTTTCAAGTTTTATTAGTAAAATTTACATAATTAATAAATACCAAGTGCGTTGCTAAATGAAGAGTAAAGTAGCCATCAGCATAATTATTTCCACATGATAGTCAATTTTTGTAGCACCATGTTTTTGTGACTAGACTATGTTTTCTTGTTGAATAAAATTACATATTTTTCATTGATATCATACATATATATGATGGATATATGCAGATTATGAATTTGTTCCTCTGAATCTTTACTTTCTTAACTTTTCAGACTCATAGGAATGTTGTATATGTATTCCATTTATCATTCACAAAGTTTTTCCTAAAACAACTCATTGGTATTCTAATTTGGATGGCACAGACTCCACACGTTAATTTAGAGAGATGACATTTTTATGATACTGAGACATTCCATCTAAGCATAACTTATGACTATTTTCCAAGACTTCTTTTATAACCCTCAGAAGAGTTTTAAACTTTACATCACATAAGCCCTGTAACATTTACTTCTAGGATTTATTTATTTATTTATTTATGTGGTCTTCTTTGTTTGGTATTGCAAATGGGATATTTTCTTCATTAAATTTTCTGTTTATAGTTGGTAGATAAGAAAATGCATGATTTTGATATAAATTGTGCAACCAGGGAATTTTATGAATTCTCTTTTTTTATTTGTAATAGTTTTTCAGACAATTCTCCTGAGCTTAAATGGTACACAATCATATCATCTGCAAATAACAAAAATTTAATGTCCTCCATTATCATTTTTATAGTTTTTTTCCCCCTCTAATATAACGGTACCAGTTCATGTTTTCAGAGCTATGAGAGTGGCAATAATTGCATTCTCAGACATAACCATGACTTTAATGCACTTCTCACTTCTGGCACAATCTTTTTTAGATTTGCCTTTTTTAATTGCTATTATTGGTTAGAGATATTAAGGGTATCACTAATCCACACTGAGCCTTGTGTGTTCCTGTACCCTGCTTTCATTTTCTGACTTACAATTCTCAAAGATTGCTACGTGAAACTATATATGAACCCCTGTAGGCATTTGATTGTGACTGGGTAGCAATTGGTCTTACCTACTTTGGCTCAAATTTGCCAGAGGAAAATTGTGCCCAAACTTCTCTCTTTTATCCTACCTCAGATATGCTGCCCTGGTGTAGCCTGGTAACTAAAGTATGCTAGGTATTTGGCTATGAACTTTGCATCCAGTGGCATATTGAACTCTTTCCCCAAATCTTGTATCAATTGCCATAGAAGCCACTCTTAGTCAAGGCGACCTCTGTGTATTAGAGTAGAACTGTGCTCGGGTTTTCAACACCTGGCTTCTCCGATCCCCTGGCCTTTCTTCTAAGGTGTCTCTGGATAGACTTAAACCTCTAACCTTTAGGTTAGCAGCACCTTAACTGCACGACCTAAGAACTCCTACAAACCAAGGAAGCTTAGAAAACCACTTGCCTCAAATTACATGGCTAATTAGCAGCAGAGAGAGAGGCCTTAACACCACAATTTTTTTTCTGTCTCCAAAGTGCACACTCGTTCTTTTGTGTTTCCTTGTATCTTAGGAATGCTGAAATGAGGAATGGATAATGCTCTGGATGAATGTAGCACAGGAGTGATCAATTCTGCTCCGAGAGGGTCAAGAAAAGTTGCTTCTACTCCTGAGCCTAAACCCTGAAAAAGCTGAACAAAAATTGATCCGCCACCTCGATTCAGGAAGTATCCTCTACAATCACAGGAGAACGAAGCACATCACACCCTCAGCAATAGCTGTCAATTGATTTTTTTTTCCTTCTTTTTCTGAGGCCTAGGCTGAACCTCATGATACAACTGGATCAATTATTTTCAAGTCCAAGTTTTCTTGCCTTAAGTGTGGGCACATACTCAACAAGTTCTTTGGGGAGGGAAAAAACTTGTTTTTACCTGAGGAAACTTAATTCAAGTTTTGAACTCATTTCTTCTTTCAAGCAGTTTCTATTGTAAACCCAATTCTGTGGTGGGATTTATTGAAGCACAGAGTATAAAAGACATTTGTTCACAAGTAACTCAAGGATGTGATGTGGATTAGAACCTGGAAAAAATAATAAATCATAAATCTACTGAGTCCTGAAAACACTAAGCTATACTTGAAAATAGACTTGAGATTTGATCAGGTACACGTTGAGGGGGGAAGAGGCTTCGAAAAAGTTCTAGGAAAAAATATTTTTCTCTTTTAATTCCATTTTAAGGGTCTCTTTGAAGCCCTTTATATTTTTATATGAACATGGATATCTTAAGATTTCTGTCTGAATTGATTCCAGTCAAATGTTGCATTTGGTTACTTATTTACCCTGTAATTCCTTTTAACACTATCAATGAAAACTGTTAGCATCTCTTTTCACTCCCTTTTAGGTAAATAAATAAAAGAATAATTAAATTTCTAGCACCCACTAGAAAACAACAAAAGGACTACAGTTAGGATGAATCAAAGGGCCCATTAATTCCCCTGTTAAGGGTTTTTTCTGTCCCTTATTAAGAGTCAGTATCCCTAATAGTACAGCGATTAAGTACTCAACTGTTACTTGAAAGGTTAATGGCTCAAAGCCACCAGCTACTTCATTGAAGAAAGGTGTGGCAAAACCTCCTGAGGCAGTTGTGCCCCTCCCTAGAGGACGCTATTGGTCTGCATGATGAGGTTTTAGTTTTGCTTTGTCTATCGGTTTGTTTTGTTTGATTTTTACTGAGCCGATGATGAGTCTGAGGCTCAGCATGGGCCATTTTCTCATTCTCTCTACAACGCTCAGTCTTCTGGGGCTCCTACTCATGTCTGTTTCATAAGAGCCAAGCCAAAAACCCATGGCAAAGATAAGATGCTGACATACCGCAACATAATGCTGAAAAATGTTACACAGTCAGTTGTGCACTTATTGTCAAGCAAATTCAGCACGTATTTGTTGAACATTATGTCAGGACAGATATAATTACACTCATCTAAAAAACTTCAAAAACATTTGCCTTATGCCCTTCTCTCACAAAGGTTTTCTGGTAGACACCGGAGCTCAAACCAGTTCATTCCAGTTTAACGCCCTGTTAAGATTTTACATTGTTATAGATCTCTAGAGCTCTTGTTAAAATGTTGATTCTAATTCAGTATATCTGGAGTGGAAATTCTTAGCCAGAAGTACAACAGGAATGAGCCTGTTTGAAGTATTAGTGGAGACAAAAATTTACCCATATGATATAACTAGAGAATAATCAACACAATGGAAGAATATAAACATGTCATAAGTGCCAATGTATACGTTTAAGAATAAGATTTTAGAAGGCATCTGTGTGTCTGCAGCTTAGATGCTACATAGGATATTTACAAGTTTGGGACCTGTCTCTACAATTGTAAGCAAGGGTTTTTTGGTTTTGTTGTTGACTGTAGTGAGGAAAGCCAAACCCAAAATAAACATTTTATGTATTTTTTACAAGGATTTTCAGTTATAGAATTGAATGTTATGAATATTGGAGAAGCAGGAGCCATATTTTCAGCTCATGTATTGCAAAGAAGAGATAGCTCTATAACAATGGCTTAGGTACTGTTTTTCTGGGAAAGACATAGGAAAAGCATGAAACACCAACAGACACAGTTAAGATATTGGACATACCAACAAAACACTTGGAAACATAGCTCACGACCTCAGTTAAAAGTGCAGCTTCCCAGAATTCTTAAAATGCTCTCCTCGATGCCCAGTTCCAGTGATCCTATCTTTCTAGAATTAAGTTCTACCCTTCATATGAAACACCACTTTCATATTCAATGAGGGATTTGTAATCTTCATTAAAGTTTGATTAAGCACCTTCCTACTCACCAAATGGAAAAGCAAACTAACAATACATCTATCCCAATTCATAGCAATCTTATATTGTTTTTTTTGTTTGGTTTTTTGCAATCCTATATTATATGTCTGAAGCTGTAAATCTTTATGGGTATGGATAGCCTCATCTACCTCCTGAGGAAGACTATTCATGGGTTTGAACACTAACCCTGTGGTTAGCAGTAGAAAGCTTACCCTACAGCACTATAAAGTACTCAACTCACTGCCATTGAGTAATTCTGAGACAGAGTGACTGCAAAAACAACTCTAATGATTGTTGAAGAGCATTGTGAACAGAATGTCACTGAGCTGTACTAATGAAGATTGATGAAGTGGCAAGTATTTTGTTACCTGTGTAGATATTTACCACAAAAGAAACAAGCAGAAAATTTGCCTTTGGCTGAATCACAAATCCATTCCTGGTGACCCTGGCTTTTTCCAGTTGCCCCTCTTTTAAGGATCACACAGATAGTCTGCCGAGGCCTGAATTCTTACAAGCACAAAACTGATTTCTTGCTTTTTCCCCATCCTTTTCAGTTTTACTCATTCTTCTTTTTCTGTCCCCTTATTTTTTAAATCAGATTTTACTAAGTGCAATCTAGCAAGGAACCTCAAATGCTCTTGTAAATATGTGTAGAAAAAATGAAATATAAATCCATAGAAATTAGATTAGGACATCAAACTGAAAAACTATGTCTATATCTCTTTCTTCCCTAGAGAAGACATAAAAAATTATATTAGAGAAAACAAAATTATAGCATTAGCATGAAACATAAAAGAATGTCCTTGATGGATAAAAATGGAAGAATCCATGAAAACAGCAAAACTTAGCTTGGCATAGAAGCACACAGATCACAGACTACAAAGTAAAGGAAAGCTGTAAAATATAGGAACATTTTTAGGGTTCTCTAAAGCAGTAGTAAAGATATGAGAAATGGAAGAAAATGCTGAGGACAACTCTCCAGGTGATTTTTGGTTAAACTAAACTCATATCAATTGACCTTTTCTTTCTTTCTTTCTTTTTTTACTTTGTATACAGACTCTTTTCAACAGTGAAAGTATTTACAAGGAAGTTCCCAAAAGAAAAAAATCCATAATCTTTTAGTTCTATGTTTGCAAAACTGTCTTGAACCCATGAACACTAGTATAGAAGGAGTCCGGGGATTCCCAGTATGACATCCAGAAAAAACAGAAAGCAGGCTCCTTCCAAATGCCTGCCATTGCTAAATCACACAAGGAACCATGGTGGTATAGCGGGCTATGTGTTAGGCTGCTAAAAATAGTAGTTCAAACTCACCCACTCCTCCTAGGGAGAAAGATGAGGGAGGCTTTTTGCTGCTGGAAATCCACCGGAGGCAGTTCCACCCTGTCCTATAATGTAATTATGATTCAAAATCAACTCAATGGCAATGAGCTTATTGTTGTTTGTTTGTTTCTTTGTTTGTTTCCCTATTCCCATGATCAGAGCCTTTAGTAGGGCTTGACTTCGTTAAACATTTGACTACTAAACAGTACCTTGGATATTCAAGCCTACATAGCAGATTTTTTAATAAAAGACCTGGTAATGTACTTGCAAAGCAGCATCTAATGAAAACCACATGGTGGGAAGTTCTCCTTGACAAACATGTAATTATCATGAGTCTAATGGACTTGACTGTTGTGGGTTGGTTTTAGTCATGTCCATGATTTTGGTGAAGTTAATTAAGCCAAAGAATAGCTATTCTTCCTTTAGTCTTTGTAATACGCACGGATTGGCTTTTTGGGCGTACACAAATAGGGTGAATGGAACTAATGTGAAGGTAACAATCAGTGTCGTCTGTCTACTGTATACAGTTAGCTATCTCAGAAGCTGTAATAGAGAATTTCAAGACCGCCAAGCAAACAAGAACCAAAAATGGAGATACCTGAGACCCCTACATGGAGGTGTAGAAGCAGCAGCAGAACACACCAGCCTGTGTGATCATGAGGTGCCAAAGGGATCAGTTATCAGGCATCAAAGAACCAAAAAACCATATCATTGTGTGCTCAC
>NW_022111320.1:23366696-23369178 GCF_000313985.2 Echinops telfairi
AGAATGATGAGGGCAATGAATGTACAAATGTGCTTTACACAATTGATGTATGTATGGATTGTGATAAGAGTTGTATGAGGCCCTAATATAACGATTAAAAAAAAAAAGAATCTGAGACCCCCCACATGGAGGCGTAGAATTAACAGTAGACTCAGTAGTAATAAGACCATGAGACAAAGCAGTGGGGTCCCAACCCGGAGAGTAAAGCTGAGTGCATTTGGGCAGGAGGCTGGTTTACAGAGTGGAGTACCCTTTAGGCATCTATAAGAACTAAAGGAGATTTGCAACACTTGCCTGAGCTGGGCAGAAGCTAAGGGACCACATGGGTGAGGAACTGAAAAACAGACAGACATGCATCTGCCAGCATGACTGAAAAAAGGCACTACAGACAAATGAGCAGTATCCTCAATGTTTCTGATCCTGAAATATAACCTGTTAACTTCACTAATAAACCTCCATGATCCTGAGTATTGTCTTTGAGCTTTGGGTGGCCATTCAATGAGTTATTGAGCCCAGAAGAGAAGTACAGTTGTGCATGAGAGGAGATTTGAATTAGAATAGGATAAAGAAATTTGGAGGGGAGAGGCAGATATGACCTCTCCCTCATAGGAATTATCCTTGAACAGATGTAATGTTGAATTCTTCTTCATTGGTACTTGCTATTGAATCTGGAAGAGGTCAGGCATGGCCTCCATGCCATTTCTGCAAAGTTGCAGTGTGTAAACAAAAATGGAATCCCAGAAATAAAGCAGAGTCAGAATTAAAAAAAAAAAATCCTTCAGATATTTGAAGAAAATTAAGACCCTGGAAAAATGGAACAAACCTGCAAATAAAGTAACCTGCTCTTCAATTACCCACTATCTCAGTATCAGACATTTCACATTTTAAACAATAGTAAAATATCTTCAATTTGGCTATTTTCACATTAACAATGTATGTATATCTGGTAGTAACAAGTGCCACAATGCAAAGAGAATGTAATGCTGGATGTCATGATTACAGCTATGTATCATCTTGGCTAGAACATGATCCTCGGTGGTTTGGGCAATTATGTAATGATGTAATTTAGCAGTTATGTGATGATACTTTGTGATGGGATGTGGTCATCCTCCATTTCTATATATTGCCAATTTTCACATAATGGCCTGATATTTGGAACCTAACATTTCAATAAATGAAGAGTGGGTATAATGAGATACAAAGGAAATTAAAATGACTATATATGTGTTTATAGGAAGGACTTTATTAAACAACATATAAAACTCAAAGCCATAGGGGGAAATATTCTTAAATTTAATTACATAAAAATCATAAATTTCTCTTCAACATATGCATTATAAGCAACACTAAAATAAAATTTTAAAATGAGGAGAAAGTACTTGCAACTTATATACCAAAGAATAAATGCTAAATAACTAAGGAATACTATAAAGTGCTAAGAAACAAAAGTTGAAACCTGGGTAGAATGCATAAAATACTTAAGAAAAGAGACACAATGTCAAAACTTACTAGGAAAAAGAAAAAAGTTTCAACCCTGTGGATTAGTAATAATTAAACAAATAAAAGGAAAAAGTGTAGTGCTTGTGTGAAACTAAGGAAGTTAGTACTCATTTATGAGAAAGTAAATCAATACACACCTCTTGAAGGATAATTTGGGAGTGTCAAAAGTCAAAAGTTAAAATTATTTTTATGGGAAAAATATATTTCTCCACTTTTAACTGAGTTTTATAACTTGAAATAGGTCAAGCTACTGTGAAACACCCTTATTATGTCACAAAGCATAGCTTTGAATAGAAATTTCAATAATTCACCACAGTCACTTCCTAGGTTGGGAATGCGGTGTCAAAGAAAGGGCTAGTATTAAATTCTCCTCTAACAAGTCAAAATGTACTACTATGATAAAGCGTAGCTGAAAATTTTTTCTCTTTAATCATCTTCTTCTTGGAATAAGAGACATCTGCTAATTTATCATTGGCAAGATGTATAAAAAAATTCCACAAAAGTAGTTGTAACGTAACTAAAAGCCAAAAATTTGGAATTTTGTTAGTGTTGATCTCATTTTTATTTATGTGGTGGGTTTTTTTTTTTTGGTGGGGGCGTGTTAAATGTTTTGAATATATACTGGGCAAGGAAAACTTCTGATTTTTGTTCAGCAATTTTAATTTATCATTCCCTTGGATTCTAATGAACTGTAAACCCTTAATGAAAATATATGAAAAGGAAAAAAATCTACATGTTGAAGAATAGTGAAGAGTGAAAGTGGAAGACCAAGGAGAGACTTCTAGGGGTGGTGAACAAAAGAAGCAGAAGCGTTTACGAAAGCTTCTGGGGAAAATACGGGTAAAAAAGAGGGATAATTCAGAAAGCCTAGAATCAAGAGGATACCTGAATAACCAAGGATCAGGGGGAAATAAACAAATCAACAAACAACAACAAAATTGTGATGACCGTTTATTTTAGAAACAGATCAATATTTGTAGAC
>NW_022111320.1:23369487-23372269 GCF_000313985.2 Echinops telfairi
CAACAGATCTGCAGGTGAGTGGGGCAAATTGGGGGAATTCAGTTCTAGTCCTGGTGTTGAAGTGCCCTGGGGGACTTTTGGCAGTTTTCCCACAGATGGCTCAAATGTACTCACCACAATACGGGTCCCCCTGGGATTCTGTACCAGAAAGCTGAGCAGCATGATTATTCCCTGTGCCATTAATACACAGCCAGGGTTCTATGGCCCTCCCATGTGCTCCCCGGCTTTCCCTGACTCAGGGACTCCTTAGAACCTTGTTTCCCTATGATAACCCCGCAAAACAAGGTTGCTGCTGTCCCTCTGTGTTTCTTCCCCCATAGGCCAGTGTGCCTTGATTCCTTGAACTGCTTCCTCCCATGGTGATAAGATAATTACAGAAACCAAAGAAAACCTGACAACAATGAGCAGTGCTATGAAGAGATACAATATCTGAATAATTGGGATACCAGAGCAAGATGCATTGAAGAAATCAATAGTCATAATTCCAAGGATATTCCTTGAAGAAAACTCCCCCAATATAATAAAATTGGATGCAGCAATCATCCAGGAAGCAGAGAGAACACCAATAAGACTGAATCCCAGGAAAAACACACCAAGGCATATAATAGTCAAATTATATAACTTTGAGGAACAGGAGAAAATCCTAAGAGCAGCTAGAAAAAAAATACAGTCAAGATAAGGGTAATCAGATAAGAATATACCCAGATATCAGCAGAACCCTTGAAAAAGAGGAGAGAATGGAAGAGCATCTTCTGAAAGTTGGAGAATAATTACGGCCCAAGAATTCTCTATCCCACCAAACTCTCCATCAAAATAGAAGGTGAGATAAGAGTATTCTCATATAAGGAAAAAGTGAGAGAATATGTAACAATAACCCAGAACTACAAAAATTACTTTCCAACTCATTTTGGACAGAAGCTCAACATCCACAGGACACAGGAGACCACCACATTGTGTAACAATATCCAGAAGTCATTGTACTGATGGCAACACCCAAGACTTCTTTGACCCAACAGAGAAAAGAAGGCAAGAATGAATCCTCCACATATGCACAACACACAGCTAAGGAGGAAGATATGGATATACCTAACAAGAAAGGTACAAGGTGACACCAAAGAATCCACAGATGAATGTAATTAATCTGAAGTCAATGGTCTGAATTCAGCCATTAAAAATCAAAGAGTAGCAAATTGGATTAGGAAACAAAGCCCAACAATCTGTTGTCTGAAAGAGGCACATCTCAAGCTCACAGACAAATACATATTGCAGGTTAAAGGATGGCAAACAAAATGTATATCAAGGGATTGGCCATCTGAGAAAAGCAGGAGTTGGAATTCTAATTTGTGACTAAATTATCTCATGGTGCAGGACATAACGAGATAAGTATGGTCACTAAATAATACTTAAGGGACTAGTAGACCAAGAGCCTGTGAACATAACAAACATATACATTCCTAACAAGAGACACACAAAATTTGTCAACCAAATCTTTCAAAAGATGAAAAAAGAAATCACAGGATAGACAATCATACCCCGTTTCCCCCAAAATAAGACAGTGTCTTATATTAATTTTTGCTTCCAAAGATGTGCTAGATCTTATTTTTAGGGGATGTCTTATTTTTTCATGAAGAAGAATAGCGTACACATTTATTGTTTTATTGAAAGAGACCTCACACTTCCTGTCTGATCCGGCTGTGCTGTGACCAACAGTGAGCTGTGCGGCAGTGCCCACCACTACAGTCCAGAGTCCAGAGTTACAGTAGCTTTGGGGGGGCCTTACTTTGGGGGAGGTCTTATTTTCGGGGGAGATGCCTTATATTTCAGAGAGAGACAACATTTTAAGTAGGTCTTTTTTTCAGGGGATGTCTTACTTTCGGGGAAACAGGATAGTAGGAGACTTCAATACAAAAGTAGCAGACTTTCTCTCTGAGAAAGCTCATCAGAAAGAAGCTCAGCAAAGAGGCTACAGAACTAAACTCTACAATCAGACAACTCGATCTGATAGCTAAATTCAGAGATCTCAACCCAATTGCAAAAAAAAAAAACCAAGCAAAACAAAAAACACACATTCCTTTCAAGTGTACATGGCACATATTTGAAAATATATCACAGGCTGGCATACAAGTCAAGTTTGAATAAATTCAAACATATAGAGGTCACATAGATTTTCTTCTCTGATCACTGTGTCATAAAGCTGGAAACAAATGAAAGAAAGAACAAGAAAACAAGAACAAATACATGGATGTTGCATTACTTCCTTCTTAAAAAGATTGGGGTCTGGGTCCTAATTAGAGACAAAATTAGGAAAGTTCTAGAAACTAATGAGAATGAGAATACATCATATCAAAGCCTATGGGATTCACCAAAAACAGTCACTAGAGGATGCTTGATAGAGATAAATGCACATATATAGAAGGAAGAGAGATTTATGGTTGACACCCTATCACAAAATCTTCAGCAGTAGGAACAGAGTCAACAGAATAATCCATCTAATAGCAAAAGAAAAGACATTCTGAAAATCAGGGCAAAGATAAATGAGTGGGAAAACAAAAACAATGGCAAAAATCAGCTCAGTAAAAAGCTGGTTCTTCAAAAGGATCAACAGAATTGGCAAACCACTAGTAAACCTAACAGAAGATAGGAAGCAGCAGAATCAATATCCAGGATGAGGGATGAAACAGGGAAAATTACAATGGACCCCAATGAAATGAAAAGACTGATTACTCAGTACTCGGAAAGACCGTATCCCAAGGAATTCAACAACATAGAGGACATGAACAAA
>NW_022111320.1:23374395-23401791 GCF_000313985.2 Echinops telfairi
TGGATCACAGACCTCAAGGTAACCTCCAAAACTATTAGGATCATAAATGAGAAAACTGGGGCAAAATTAAGAACCTTAGCACAGGGAATATATGGGCTATCAGAAATAAGAATACACACACAGAGGAGGTTAAAATAGATGATTCAGACTTACAAAAGATAAAACATTTCTTTTATCTTTAAAACTTGATGAGAGACTTCAAATACACAGAATCCTTAAGCATATAAAAAGAAAATAAAAAACGAACAACCCTCAGCAGACATGGGCAAAAGACTTGAACAGAAGATTCACAAAGGAGGAAATCTGAATGGCAATAAACAGATGAGAAAATGCTCCCGATCGTTAGCTCTCCGGGAAATGCAAATCAAAATAAATATGAGATACCACCTAAAACCCACAAGGATAATCCAATTAAAAAATAAGAAAGCAACAAAAGTTGGAGGAGGTGTGGTGAGATAGCAACTCTTTTCTCCTGCTGGTGGTCTTGATTATACATACAGCTACAGTGGAAAGTGATTTGGGGACACCTAAAACATGGAAATCGAGCAACCATATGACCTAGGAATGCCGCTACTGGGCATATGTCTAGAAGAAATAAGAAACAGACTGTGACCAGACTTATGTTCTTCAATTGTCATCACCGTGCAGTTTAAAATTGCCAAAAGAATTGAAATAGACTAAATTTCCATCAATAGATTTATGGATAAAGAATTTTGGTAAATTCACACAATGGAAAATTATGCATCCCTAAAAAATAGTGAATAAATTATGAGACACATCATCTCGTGGAAAGAGTTGGAGAATATTGTGCTAATGAAGTTAAATGTGCACAAAGGGTCAAGTGCAACATGAATCCACTGAGGTAAGTCCAAATAGTAGAACAGGCATACAGGAAAACACACAACACATGCTGAGGACCAGATATTCTGGCAAAAGCCAAACCAAGCACAATGATTCCTATATCATAAACACCAGAGACACCTGTACTGAAAGGCTTCTTTTTCCTCTCTATCATATGCTTTTAAGGCCAACAGAGTGGTAGGGGAAGAATAACGATGGCAATGGGGGTTCAGGGTCTTAACTAGCCCAAGGGAAGGGTCTTGTTTATATTTTCACCGGAAAAGGAAAATGACTGTAGACCTCATTCTGGTGTGCCAATTCACAAGCACAATATTCCTGCTCAGAGCAGCTCCTTCCCAGAGAGGACTGCAGAATGGCCTCTCCTAGAGGCATGATGTCCTTTCCCTAGACGATAGTGCTGCAGAGGACAGCCCTGAAGATACACTTCAAGGAAAGAGGCCAGCCTGAGATGCCTACCTGGAGGCAAACCATGATAGGAATGCAGCAGACATATGATGGGAGTGAAGTTACAAAGTCCCCGAACAATCCCAATTGTAGACTGGTAACTTGGGGGGCCAGCACTTGGTGCTCCATCTGAACTGGTTCAAGATTGTTCACAAGGAGGCCACACTGAAAGTTCAAAGGCATAATTGAGGGGGGTGGGAGGTGGGAGTGGCACTTGAACGCTCCATCCCTGACTACGGAAATAGCAACGTGGTCTTGTAGGATGCTTGTCTTTTGGAGGACGATGGATGAAGACTAAAAATGTTGTGTGTGTTGTTAGATAAGTGTGACCCGCAATAGGTAAACCTGAAAGAAATGCGGTCAGGACAAATAGTGTATAACATATCCGTCTCTATATATAACACAGAGATACTTATTTGTTCTGTCATGATTCCTATTAGACTTGTGACTAGCTGTATGTTTTTGCTTGGTGTTTATCTGTACAAGATATATAGGATAGCCAATCCTATGGAGATAGCTACTGGATCTTTGGGTGCAGGGGTGCATGGGAGGGGAGGAAGGGAAGGAGAGGTGAGCAGGGAGCCAACAATGCCTGGCACAGGGATAGCAAGCATTCTAAAATTGAAGATGAGGAGGATATAGCTTTTCTGGTCATGCTTTTTCAATAGATTTGTATCTGAAAGGAATTACTGAGAGGTGAAGGATGAGTAAACATAAGGGTGGGGTAGGAGGGAAAAAAAGTATATATATGTATGTATTTGTTTATATATATATGTATTTATATGTATACGCAAGAAGAAAGTAGATGGATTTTGGACTTCTAGTTAAACCTTGCCTCAGGACAAGAATGATTTGTGTTAGTCTGGGTGGACTAGAAAAACAAATTCATAGAGACACTCACATATGTGTATAAGAAAGAGCTTTATCTACAAGAGCAGTTGACTATTGAGAAAACATCCCAGGCCAGGCCAGGTCAAGTCCAGAAGTCCAATATTAGCCCAATACCAATCTATAAATTTCTCTTCAGACTCTCGAAGCACATGCAATGACGCCTGATGCAGGAGGATCACAGGACAGTGGGTGGGAAGTCTTGTGGATCCAGTGGCATTGTAAACATCTCAACGCTGGCCAGGCTTTCCACGTGGCTTCTCCAGCTGCGAGGCTCTAGCATAGTTCCATGTGTCTTGTCAGTAGAGCATCTCTCAGGGATTCAGCAGAGAGAGAATGTGTGTCTCCTGCCTCCAGGGAGTAATACAGGAATTTCCAGAATCCTCAGGAGAAGGCCATGCCCACACAGAGGTCTCATTGGCTATATCCTGATTGACAGGCTAGACTCCACCCCTACATTCTTAATTCTCAAATTGACACCAGATTATGTAACTACCACATATGTCTTCCCCTTACTATTATGGTTTATATTTGTTTGACCTCATTAATCATGTTAGATTTGCATATATTCATTTGTATATTTAAGTTCATGAAAGTTGATAGGTAACCTTTCAGAAATAATTACAGGAGTAATGGTTCCTTGAGGGTACGGGAAATGAGGAGGGTAAGGAGGGAAATGAAGAGCTGATAGCATTGCCAGTTTGCAGAAGGCTATGGATGACAGTGGGAGCCCAAGATTCATTTGTGGGAACTACATAGGAAATAAGCCTCCAGTGATCTACCTCTTTCTACAATTGAGGGATGTGGGATAAGGGGTTGCTAAACAGAGGGCATTGGAAAGATGAGGAAAGAAGATCAAAAGCATAAATCTGACCTGAACAGTTAAAACACAATCAGTTGATTCCACCTTTGATGCATGCTGGACCTGATTCAGTTTTCAACATTTTCTGTAGTTTTGTTTTGTTTGTTCATATTAGGGTGTATCACAAAGGTGTTATGTCATCGGAGGTCACATTCTTGAAATTGTGTTACAAGCTGTTCTGTTTTTCAGTAAATGCAATTCAGCACTGTTGAACCTATAGGACAGCAAGTAAAATAAGGGGTTTGAGGGGCAGAGGGTACAGTAGTTGTGGGGTAGGTAAAAAGGAGAGGATGTCAAGGAGTCCAGAAAGAAAAAGAATGTTTGGAAACGGATTGTGGTAGCAATTGTACAATACTGCTTGGGGTGATCGAACTATGAAATTATATGCTATATGGATTAACTCCAAATTAATAAAAAATTATTTTAAAAGTTCCATGAACTGTTAAAAGGAGAACAAAAAGTGGAGAAGCTGAGAGGAAATTTTTACAGGGGATAACAAGAAACTAGGAGGACACTGCTTGAATGGTAGTTATAAACTTAAATCATTACATTAATGTATCGGTAAATAATTGAAACACATTACTTGGTTGATAGCTACAAAATTAGAGGCGCGAAACCTGGTGGGATCTCAACAGGTACTGGCTCTAAGACATATGTGTCCTTTTTAGATTGGTTTCAGCATAGTAACATCAAGGGTACATGACAGAAGAAAGACTTGCAGGGTAATTAGGTTGTGATTGCAAGCCACTGGGTATTATTTCATACTTTTCAGGCATTTCTTTCTTAGAAACAGCCTGCTCAGGCAGAATTTTCCAGTAGACATTTACATAAAAGAATGAGATGAAGCTTGACATGTTTTTGTACCAAGGTCTCATCTTAGAGACAATCTTTCTACACCCTTACCCTTAGCTGTAGTAGAGAGGGAACACATTTCCTTAGTTTCATGATTAGGTCTATTGCTAGGGTAAAAACAGAATAAAAGGAGTTACAGCCAGAACTCTAACCTGACATTTCAGATTTTTTTTCAGGTACCACAACGTTTAATTCCCTTACACAGTGGATTGTCTGAACTCATCTTTGTTTGTTCATGGATGGGTTGTCAACCACAGGTTGTCTTGAGAACTTACTGGGCTAAGATGGCCTAAGATGAAATATGATTGTCTTTATTCTTTGTGGTCTTTTATATGGTCTTGAGGATGCAAATGAAGCTAGAGAGTGCATGATAGAATTTTACAAGACCAATGACTTATTCATAGTAAATATCTTTTTTCAACAATACAAATGGTGACTACACAGCCATGTCTCCAGATGAAAAACACAGATATCAAATTGACTATATCGTGGGAAGAGACAATTAAGTTCAATATTAGCAATTAAAACCAAATCAGGGGCTGAATATGAAACAGACCATCAGTTGCTCATATGTAAGTTTGAGTTGAAGCTAAAACAAAATTAAAATAACTCTACAAGAGGACCAAGGTGCGCCTGACCCAACCCATGGTATTTTCCATTACCTCCTATGCATATGAAAGTGAGACATTGAATAAGGATGGCCAAGAAATTGATGTGTTTGAATTGTGGTGCTGATGAAGAATATTAAAAGTACCATGGACAGCCTAAAGGACAGACAAATCTGTCTTTGAAGAAGTATGGCCAGAGTTGTCAGGAGAGACCAGTCCCTGGAGCAGGACATCATTCTTGGTAAAATAGAGGAGCAGCAAAAAAAAAAGAAAGAAAGAAAGCCCTCAAGGAGATTCGGTGACACAGTGGCTGCAACAATAGGCTCAACCATAGGAACATTTATGAGGAGGGCCCAGGACCAGGCCATGTTTGGTTCTGTTCTGTAGAGGACTGCTGTAGCTTGGAACTAATTGAATGGTACCAAACAACATCAACAGCATGAGAGGTGGGCGTTATGTTCTGATATTTATAAAAGGTGTAAATATTACCCTGCTCAATTTGTTTCAAACAGATATGACCTTTGGAGTGGACAAAGAGGAATATTAATTCTATTACTGCCTCTAACTATCTCAGAGAATATTAGAAAAAAGCGAAATGTAAAACAGTGATGAAGAAGGGACTCATTATCCCTCCTTATGTAAGTGATTTGAGTAATAATTCAAAGGTGAACAGATTTTACTATCTTTTTAAGTGAAAATGGTAGTCCAGGGAGAGTGGATGGTATGTTCAAAAATAAAAATGGATAGCAGTTAAGGCATATCCAACAAAGTATAATTTATTCAGTTCCCTTCTCCATAAGAAGAGTGCTGGAAGCGATAGAGGAATATGGCAGAGTGGTAGGATACAAGATCAACAAACAGAAGTCTATTGGACTTCTATATACATCAGATAAGACCACGGAAGGGGAGATCAAAAAGGTAGTTACTTAACAATAGCCTAGCACAAATTTCAAATATCTAGGGACATACCTAACAAAAACAACAAAAAGAGTTGTACAGTGAACCCTCACCACTTCGCGCTTCGACTTCCGCGGCTTCACTCTATCGTGGTTTTTGCATAACAGCACCCACTGCCTACACCCGCTCCTTCAGAGGAAAAAGACGGCAACCCACCTGTAGAGTACATCCCTTAAGTCATTTCATAGGCTATTGATTACAGTATTTGTAAGAACTATGTATAATAATACTGTATGTGAAATATGTAATACTGTAAACTAGATGCCATAAATAATATAATAAATAATAAATGATAATTGTAACATCCAAAATGTTTTACTGTATTTTCCCTTTTTCGTTTAATAAATTGGGTAATACGAGTGTAATGGTGACTCAAGGGTGTTTTTTCATGTCCTCTATGCTCTAACTATGAAAATATTTGATTTACAAATAAGGAATCCTACTTCGCGGAATTTCATTTATCATGGTAGGGTCTAGAACTGATTAACTGCAATAAATGAGGGTTCACTGTATAGGAAAACCACAGAACACTACTACAAGAAACCAAATGTGACCTCCATAAATGGAAGGATACCCCATGTCCATGTATTGGAAGACTTAGTGTAGTAAAGATGTCAGTCCTACCCGAGGCACTGCATAAGTTTAATGCTATCCCAATACAAATACCAACATCCTTCTTCAGAGAACTGGAAAAATTGACTACCAACTTCATATGGAGAGGGAAGAAGCCCAGAATTAGCAGAGAACTCCTCAAGAAGAAGGACAAAGTTGGAAGGCTTGCTCTACCTGACTTTAGCATCTATTATACAGCCACAGTGGTCACAACTGAATGGTACTATTCCAATGACAGCTACTCAGACCAATGGAAAAGAACTGAAAACCCAGAAATGAAATCATCTCCACACAGACAACTGATCTTTGATTGGGGCCCCAAAAATATAAAACAAGAAGTGGATATTCCCTCTTCAACAAGTGGTGCTGGTGAAAAAAATGGATATCTATTTGCAGTAAAAAGAAGCAAGACCCTTACCTTACTCCATTTCCAAGAATAAATTCAAGGTGGATCACAGACCCCAAATTATTAGGACCATCACTGAGGGAATTGGAATAAACCTACGAATTTTGGCACAAGGAACACAGAGGCTATTGGTAATAGGGAAGGACACAGACACAGAGGAAGCACAAATTGATAAGCGGGGTAGACTGAAGATAAAACACCTATGTACATTGAAAGACTTTGCCAAGGGAGTAATAAAAGAGCCCACTATGTTAGGCAGGGTTCTCTAGAGAAACAAAACTAGGACACTTATGAATATATATGTATTTATACAGCAAGAAGGCATATAACATTTAATTAGTCCACAGAACAGTACAGAGGGCTCAGTTCAACTCACTTTTTGTGGAACAGTTAATATAGGAAAATCCTTCAACTCACATGGGCTGCCATGTCCAAGATCAAAGAAGCAGAGAGTGGAGTCTTCCCTCAGGCTACACAGGCAGAGTCTGCCCACAGGCAGCAGACAGCAGGTTAAGTCAGCTATAGAAAGTAGCACGGGCATTTAGCTAAGCTGGCCCTGGTGGAATCTTGAACTCAAGCATGGTGACAGGATCCACCAGCCTCAAGCTCAGGCAATGTATGCACCAGGAGCATGGTGAAGCAGATCTTGAAGGAGCTTCAAGCTCTGGTGGCATGAGCCATGGGTTGTTTGTCCCATAGGTAGTGTAGCACACAGACTGGGGCAAAGAACTAGCTAAAGCAGCACCACACTGGTCTGATCACCAGGGAGCAAGAGAGATGTGGGATGTCAACCATCTTCATTTACCTTGGTTTCCTGCCATTCAAGCTGCTGCCTGATCAAACTCTGCCCCATGTTCCTATTGGCCTAGTTGGCACAACAAACCTAACTATCACACCACAGACTAGGAAAACATTTCTAGCAATGACATATCAAACAAAGGCCTTATTACTAAAATCTATAAAACTCTGCTAGCCGGGAGGGACGGGAAAAATGAGGAGGGAGGGAGGGGAAAAATGAGGACCTAATGTCGGGGGTTTA
Source organism: Echinops telfairi (assembly GCF_000313985.2). Classification (NCBI taxonomy): domain Eukaryota; kingdom Metazoa; phylum Chordata; class Mammalia; order Afrosoricida; family Tenrecidae; genus Echinops; species Echinops telfairi. The sequence goes on from NW_022111320.1 coordinate 23,381,925, forward strand.
AATGGAGAGAAAATGTTTTGAGAAATGATGTACAAATACGCTTTACACAATTGATGTGTGTATGGATTGGGATAACAGTTGTATGAGGCCCTAATAAAATGTTTAATTAAAAACAAAAAACCAAAAACTCTGCTAGCCTACAATAAGAAAACACACACACACACACACACACACACACACACACACACACACAAATAACCCATTGAGGAGGTGGGCAAAAGACCTGAATACAACTTTCACAAAGGCAGAAATCTGAATGCTCAATAACATATGAGAAAATGTTCCTGATCGTTAGCCATCAGGGAAATGCAAGTTAAAAAACTGTGCTCTACTACCTAACACCCTCAAAGACAGCCCTTTTTCAAAAAACCAGAAGGCAAAGAGTGTTGGAGAAGCTTTGGTGAGACAGGAACACTCATCCATTGCTGGTGGTGCAGCCATTATGGAAATCGATTTGATGAAACCTAAAACAAATGGAAATCGAGCTATCACATGACCCGGGTACCAATCGACCTACTGGGCATATACCCAGAAGAAGTAAGAAACCGATCATGGGCAAACATCTGTACTCCAAGGTTCATCAAGGCACAGTTCACAAAGAGTTGGAAATAACCTAAATTTCCATCAACTGATGAATGGATTAAAAACTCGGGAATATACGTACAATGAAGTAATACATACCCCTAAAAGCAGTGATGAACTCACGAAGCACATCATCGCATGGGAAAAACATGGAGGAAAATCTGCTAAGCAAAGCCAAGCATAAAAGTACAAGTACAACATGAGTCCACTGAGATAAGCTAAAAAAGTACAATGGGCATAGGGGAAAAGCTATTTAATGCGTAAATTCACAGGGTGAGGTCCAGGTGCTCTGGCAGGGGTCAGACCCAACCCAGGGATGCATATGGCAGCCAACTAAAAAGGAGGGGAAAAGGAAAAAAGGGCAAGGGTAATGAGGGAACAAGGTACTAACCCGCCCATGAGGAGGTTATTGTTTATTTCTCCACAGGAAAAGGAGAGAGGGAGCAGAACTCATCCCGGTATGACAAACATTGAGGGCACGATACTGGCATGGAGCAGTGAAGTAGCAGAGAGGGCAGGGCTGCGGGCTGGTCCCAATCCCAGCGACATTGACTCCCTGCCCAGAAGAATATGCTACAGAGGATCGGACTGAAGTTACAGCCTAGGGAGAGTGGTGGGTCTGTCCAGGCCAAATGGAAACAAAGTAAGAGTGAAAGAGAAAGAGTGGAAGGCATCCTGGCCCACCAATCCTTGAGGATGACATTCCTGCTCAGACAAGCCGATGGACAGAGAGGAACAGAGGGCTGGCCTCACCATGATACGCTACTTCTCCTTACTGACTCACAGTGCTATGGGGGACAGCACTGGAGACACAGTGTTTTGTGCCTGATCTGCCCACCCCACCCCCGCCCTACACCAGGTGAAACACGAAGGGGGCACAACAGAGCAGCAAGTGGAGCAAAGCAACAAAGTCCTCCAAGGAATTCTGAAAATAGACTTCCGACTTGGGGGCAGTGCTTGCTGCCTTATTAGACCTGATCAGAAAGCATTCACAAGGGTCAACAGATAGACCTGGAACTATTTATAGGCTTTCCCCTCCCCCTCTTCCTTTCCATGTCTATTATATAAGATAGGAAGGATTGTTTATAACCCCAAGGAGAAACAGACTGACTGTTCCGGGCGGCCATGGGGGAGGAAGAGGTTGGGGAAAAGGAAGGGGGGGGGGCAGCCAACAAACCCAGGGTAAAGGGAGAAATAAGAGATCTAAAATCAATGGTGAGGAGGCCATAGAATGCCTGGTGGGGTTTGATCAAGTGCAATGTAGCTGAGAGAAATTAGAGAGCTGAATGAAGGTCAAACATGATAGTGGAACAGGAGGAAAGTAATAGGAAATAGAGGAAAGAACTAGGCAGCAAAAGACATTTATTGAAGTATAATATAGGCATGTATATATGTAAATATATTAATATATAATAATAGGGATGTAGGTCTATGTACATATATTTATATGCTAAGTATTAAGGTAACAGATAGACATTGGGCCTCTACACAAGTCCTCCCTCAATGCAAGAATACTTTGTTCTAATAACCTGACATTTTGTGATACTCACCTTCTTGACACAATCACTGAAGACAAAATGGGTGAAGCAAATGTGGTGAAGAAAGCGGATGGTGCCTCAGAAACAGTAATGGGAGTAGTGATACCATGAGGGTAAGGAGAAGATTGGGGGAGAAAGGGGAGAAAGGGCGAATCGATTGCACTGATCAATGTATAACACTCTCCCCCTCCCCAGGGGACAAACAACAGAAGCATGGGTGAAGGGAGACAGTGGCTGCTGTAAGACATGAAAAACATTGTGATTTATAATTTATCGATTGTTTGTGAGGTTGGGAAGGTGGGGGAGGGAGGGGAAAAAAGAGGAGCTGATACCAAAGGCTAAAGTAGAAAGAAAATGTTTTGAAAATGATGATGGCAACATATGTGCTTGATACAAATGATGTATGGATTGTTTTAAGAGCTGTGAGACCCCAATAAAATGATTTATTAAAATAAATAATGAAAATAGGGATGATTAAGAGAGTGGCAAAACATAGAGATACACTTACCAGGTTTGAAGTGCATGAGTCAGCGTCCTCACCTGACTCGTCACCTATTTTCTTAATGACATCATTTATATCTAAGGCACTCTATAAAAATTCAGAATTCTAGCAGAATTCCCTGTTTTTCAATGAAGTCAGAAAACCTATGATCACACTCTTTGTTCCCTGTCTTCTATGGCAGAAACAGGGCTATTGGTGCTTTTATATTTGCTTCTCAGTTTTCGACACCCCAAAATTGAATTATCAGCTCTGGGTGGGGATGAGACTCTTTTATAGCACTTCTCGCACTGCCACTTCATGCTGCAGAAGTTATTTATCTCTAGAGACGTGTTTTGAGTGTAAAATTGAGATTCTGGCACAGTCTTGATTCTTATTGACAAGCCTCTTTGTTTACTGATTTACATCCTTAAGATGCTGCATCGTGAAAGACCAAAAGGTTAGCAGCCGAACCCTGTTTTCTTTGAGAAAAATCATACTCAATTTTCTGGTGCTCATTGCAAACAATCTGCTCCAAGAGAACTAATTAGGACTGAGAATGCAAATGTGAGTTTGGACTGCATTGTCTACATAGTCCCTGCTGCAGGCTTCCTTTCTTCCACAAATCATTGGTCATTCTGTCGGAGTCAGGCTCCTTCTTCTCAAATGAAAATGTTTGCTGAAGAGGCTATTCGTGCACTCTGGCATTTTGATGGCAATGATGGCTGCAGGGGCAAGATGTGGGCCACAAAATGCAGCATCCTCTTAAACCTGTCCGCTTCCTAGAGTTGTCGGACTGTTTACTGGCAGACACACACAAACACTGGAACTGCCATTCATTTGGTTAAGAGCTGCTGCGTTTCTAAGTGTAGCCCAGTCACACGCATTCTTCCCCCTTTTCGATATTTTTTCTCTGTGCGGGGGCAAGATGTGTGTATGCCTATCTATTTAGGAAGGGAGAAAGGGATTCAAAAATTATTTCTGTCTCATGTGCCAGATTTGCTGCACAATAATACTCGTCAAACTCATTGGTTCACTCAATGCCACTTTATCCATGCCCTTACGTCTGTAGAGACAAGTTAGTAATTCTACTATGTAGACCTGGACCAGCTACTTAAGCTGGGCTCACTCTTTTGCAGCTCATGTGTATGTAGTCTTCAACTAGTGACTGGATACTGGGCTCAGGTGCGATGGCCCACCTGGTCCACCACCTGGTCCATGTGCTCTTTCATACTTCGGCAGGCTAACCTGAATGATTAGCCCAGGGGCCCAGCAGGGTCACAAGCAAGTGAATACAAGAGCTCTTGGCTCAGGTTTGGAACTAAACATCCTCCCATTGCTACATTTCTTTGGCCACACCAAGTCCCCAAGCCGGCCCAGAGTTAAACAAGTATCAAATAGACTTTACTTCTTGAGGGAGGATGTCACTGAACATGGGGATAGATATAAAAAGGGATGGAGAATTTATGTCCAGTTTTGCAATCTACCACAACCACTAAGAGAATAATGCATTTATTGTCAATACAATGACCAGAAGAAACAAAGTACATATGTGCTCATTATTTATAAGTAGCTTAGTGGGACATATTGATTATGATATAATGGGCTGATTGTCCATCTTTTTCTCCCAGTTGTTCTTGTTTTACTGGTTTGAGATGCCCTTTGATAAATTCCTTATGTGCCTTTCTTTTTTTATATAACTATTGGAAAGAGTGAAGGAAATTAATAATCTCTTTATCCCTCAGCATCTTATAAGGAGCCTCTTTTTATGTTATACCAGTTGTAAAAACAGTTCAGGGAACAAGGTAAGAACAGTGATGTGAGATAAGACATATGAATGAGAAGTCATTCAGAAATGTTTTTCTCCATATGCATGAAATTATTAGATAAAGAAATAGTGAGGTACCAAACATTTTTGGTCCTAAGAGTTTCAAAGGAATATTTAGTCAAATTTAGGAACATTTTTGAGTTCTATGCTTTGCTTAATAAGACTTTAGTAATACAAAATTTAACTGAAAATAAACCACCCATTTAAATGTAAAAAATATAAAAAGTCTGTAAGAAATAACAGAAAAACATTTTGGCATGGTACTAAAGACATGGTCCATAAAAAGACAAATTAAGAACCTAGACTTTCTCAAAATTTTTCTTGAGAAAAGACACTACTTAGAAATGAATCAATACATAATTGAATGGGAGAGAGTATTTGAAAATTACACATCTGGCAAATAAAATATATTCAGACTATATAAATAACTCTAAAGCTCAGCAGTAAGAAATAAGACCAAAATTTGAATAGACACGTTATCAAAAATGACGCACAGAAGCAAAACTGAAAAACAAACAAAAACAACTTCAATGTATTAGCCATTAGGAAAATACAGGTTAAAAAAAAAGCATATAAGATGGTGACTGAGCTAGATACACCTTGTCGTTGCTTTATAGCAAAAACCAAGTGCAGCAGAGGCATATGATAATCCTGGAACTCTTCAGATGAAAGAGTAACTCCTCACAATAAACACCAGTTGGAAGAAGAAATTGAACAAAAGCTGAATATGCAGGAAAATAACAAGTGGAAGTGGCCTGCCACTTTGAAACATTGCACACTGCACTTCCAGGCAAGAAGCATAGGAAAGAAATTTCATGGGATCCTAAAAAAAAAAACCACAGACATAGACTAGACAATTCTGAAATTGAACAAAATGAACAGAAAAGAAGCTAGATATAAGAAAGGAAAGTGAGCAAAAACTTCAAAGATTCTGGTACCAACAGATCCAGGAGAAGACCAGGAAATAGGGATAGATACCATGCAGAGTGGAAGGTCTGAGGGGGTTGGTAGCTGGAAAGTCAGCACTGGAAAGTTATTTCTTACAGATGGCCCCCATTTGCATTGAATAGGGTTATGAATTAGGTAATTGGTTGTACTTGCCAAGGAGTGCACTGGCATCCACACTGGTGATCAGTGACCAGAGGATCATGCTTTCCATTTCTGCCCCTCCCCTTGCCCTCTCCCAATGACTAGAGGTTTGGTCCTTCCACCCTCCACCCACACAACAAGGACTGACATCCTAACCCTGCCCCTTCCCAACCCACCATTTCTCTAAGCATGCCTCTCTGTATGCATTCACAGCTCTGTAACTCCACTGCTGCATATGGTGCACTCACATGAACCATGTGCCTTCACAGGCTTTGTCATGCACTCCAAAGACTGGACATCACTATTTCCTCTAATCTGGCAGGATGCATTGACCTCATCATCCTCCACTGTCCAGTCACATCTGCCACTCTACCTTGTAAGCAAATGGTTTCGCTGGTGAATTAACAATGACACTCTCCCAGCTTAATTTCAGCTGTTCCACATATCCATCAAGCAGAGATTTTTGCCTAAGGCCCCACCCTCTACTACACCCATTCAGGACGGTAACAAGTGCCTCAGTGCTGCAAAACGATTGGCCAAAACGACCCAGCTTCCACTTTGGATATACAGTATCGATAAAAGAGAACAGAAATTTAGAGTGAAAAAATGAGCATATGATCAACAATAAAATGCAATAACACTACAATGCTGAAGAAAGAAAAAGGACAACTTTAAACTACACAAAGAAGCAGGTCAAGATGGATCAAGCAAGCTACCAAATTACAGGGTCCAAGGAAAAGGTGACAATGGAATTATTTGATAGAGGATGCAAAAGAATCATATTTATTGTGCTTCAACCAATTAAAATAGTGATCAAGGAAATGGAGGGAAAACAATAATCTAAAGGATAGAAGGTTGTTCACATTGGCCACGGGTAGGACAGTATTCTACAAGAGAACAGAGAGTAATCAAAGGCTGGCAAGGGAAGTTGAATAAGTACTTTAAATTTTTGAATACAAAATTAATAATCTGAGGTGTGAACCTTGACCTAGTTGATAATAAGACCAAACCAAAAAGGAAAGAAAAAAAAAGGTGATGAAGGCAAACAAACACAACCAAAGAAATAAAAGATAAAATCAAGGAAAACACAGAAAAAGTTATAGAAGAATTCAGGAAAGCAAGACAGGAAAACATTGACAAAATAAACACAATTAAATCCAGAAGATACACACTAACGCTTCAGAAACAGATCATGTGTTCTCTGGAAGGACAAAGGAATACAATTGAATTAATGGAAGACTGAGTTAACTAAATAAAAGACAACTAACTTGATACAAGTATGTTAGAGAAACAACCAGTAAAAATAATGAAAAAAGCCTAAGAATTTTGTGGTAAATCATCAAGAAAAATATTTTATATCTGATTAGAATTCCAAACTGGACAGACAAAAGAAAGCTCAGAGAAAATTGTCAACGACTTGTTTGCAGAATAATTTCTCATCATGACAGATGAGAACATGTTCATTTAAGAAGCTCAGAGCAGCTAATTTGATAAAGAAGTGAAAATTACCAAAACATATTGTAAATAAACTTTCTGAACCCCCAAACAAAGAATCTTTTGAACAATTCATGAAAGAAAAAAATGTTCGTTACAAAGGGGAACCTTTAAGATTAAACACTGTGTTCAGCAGAAGCCATGAAGGCAAGAAGGTCACAGGATGGCATACAGGCTTCAAAATGTGACTGGTTAAAAGATAATGGAAAACTTCCATGAATTTTTTGAACCCTTGTATATAAAACCCTGAATGAAAAAACAATTCCAATCAAAATGAGTTGGAGTAAGAATCAGAGAACCAGTTACACTAGCCCGATAATACTTCAGCAACCACACCAGTGACTAGTATGCGCTCTTCCCTAGTCTGACACAGATTTGTGGTGCCTGGAGGTTTGGGCCCTCCATGCCCCCCCACCTACCTGACAGTGGCATATCAGTGGGTGCCCTTTGTTAAACTGGCAGTTCTCCCAGCATTCTTTCAGTAAAATTGTCCCTTAAATGTGGTAAAATTAGGACATTTCCAGATGAATAGAAATCAAGGAAATTTGAAAAACTAGACTGGCTTCACCAGAAATGCTAAACGGATTCCTTCAGACAGAGAGCTAACAGTGGCAGACAAGAAACTGAGAATAAACATCCGAATATACCATTCAGAATGAAGCAAGAAAAACAAAGCTTCAAAATACAATAGATCTAAAAAGCTGACAATAGCGAACTCAAGATGTCAGTCTGTAAGTAACAACCATGACAAACAGAGGAATAAATGTTGTAGTTACAGAATTTTTCAATAGAAAGGAAGTTAGGATGATATTCAAAGAGAACAAACTGTTTCATATTTAGGAAACTAAAAATTAATTACAAGGTGATCACATAGAAAATTTAGAAAACTCACAAAACTACAAAATAAAAAGGTCATAACTGCAATGTCAACAGCAAGAAATAAATGATTTTTAACATTCAGAATTGAAATGAAGTCAGCCCCCAAACACATATGAAACAAAGAAATAGTACAAAAACAACCATACAAAATAAACATAATGATGAGTACATACAGTTTATTGACAATTATACTGAATGCATATGGATTAAATGTACCATTGCAAACACAGTGTAGCAGAATAAATGAAAAAAACAATATTGATGATTATGCTGTGTATAAGAGAACATCTTAACATGAATTTTAAAATAAACATCAAAGTCTAGAAAAAATATTATCATAAATGGAAATGAAAACACATTTTGAAGAAGGAGAGACAATATTAATTTCTGATAAAATAGATTTTAAGGCAAAAAAAGAACGCAAGACAAGGAAGGTGATTATGAAGTGGTTAAAAAGCTACCCGTACAAGAGATCAGAATTATTATAGATATCAATACATCCCAAAAGAGGCATGAAGTAAATTTGAAATTTTTAGCTAAACTAAAAAGAAAAAGATTTCTACATATCAATTTAAATGGAGACAATAACACTAAAGAACTCAACGAAGATAAGATCTAAACAAAACTTTCAACTTAGCCTCATAGTCATACACAAAGGACCTTCAAAATGTTAGTGGAAAATACATACTATTATTAAACAAATGTATCACAGAAAATTTTGCACCAACGTGAATGTATACTAACTTGTAATAACATGTCTAGCCAGGATCCAGTTTGAGGCACTAAGAAGAAAGAGATATCAGGTTGAAAAGGATGATCCAAACAACATGAGTTTTGCTAAAACTGAAACAAGAAAAAAACACCAAAGGTATGGTGAACCTCAGGTAAAAGAATGGTGAAATCATTGGTGCTTTCAAAGGCTTATGGTGACAGCTCTACAGAGCAATCAGCAGTTTTCAGCTAAATAACTCACTTGAAGAAGTAACAATGACGTTGAAGAGGAAGCCTGCCTTTTGGCAGACCATTCACGGCCATTTGGGAGGAAAACGCTAATCTTGTCCGTTGCCCTCATTAAAGAAGACTTTCTGCTTTGTGGTACCCAAAGAACTGTACCCAGATCAGCTATAGACAAGAGCAGAGCGTTCCACGGACATTTTTAAAGAAGTGGGAGTAATGGCATTGTTCTCTATTTCCCACATTCTGCTTGATTACTTTCCTTTAAATGGATCACAAAAATCTCAGCCTCCGCGAGCTTGAAAGGAGAATAACTGTTGCCCCGCTCCCCCTCCCACACATCCGGTTAAACTCACCGCGAAAATCCCAGCCAGAGTTGAAGAAAAGGTCGTAAATTAAAATAAAACAGAACAGGTGTCGCGTTCTGATTGAGATTGGAAGAATCTCAGAGATTTTAGCCCTTTAGGTCCCCTTCACACCTGTCCTTGGGCCACACCCCAGGGGTTGATCTTCTTTCTTTCAGCCAAAGAAAGACAAGCTTGTAAAGTGAACAGTATCACCTGTGAGGAATGTATTTCTCAGAATCATCTCCCATCGGAGACCCAAAGGGCAGCGTCTGCCCCCAGAGAAAAGTTCAGAAGGCGGAAGGTGGCAGGCAAGAAGGCGAAATGGAGAGAGAGAGCGAGGGAGCAGGGGAGTGCGGAGCCTTTGAGGAGATTGCAATCAGTGTCATGAAACAAACCAACTGGCTTTGTAAAGGTTCGCTCACACCACAGGGTTCTACAAAAGAGAAAAGAAATCAGGTTAAAAGAACAATGGGATACTACTACATACCTCATTAGAATGATAAAAGTAATTAAATATCAATATCAAGTGTTGGTATGAAGCAATGGGTCCTTGAATAGGTCTACTGATAAAATGATTGGGGACTAGGAGAGTTTGGCTACTATTGGCTAGAAAAATGGTCTTTAGCAGAATTACTCTGCAGCCTGGTTGTGGTAATAGTTACAGACCTCTACACATGTGTCTAGATTCATAAAACTGTAATTATTTATATCACTATAAATTAATGTTTAAAATAAATTTGAAATGTGAACATGTGCGTCTATATTTCATGTCATGTCAAAAATACAGAAATATAGAAATATAGAAAATAACCCTCAAAATATATGATGACAAGCCAAGACTTTAGTAACAGTGTATTAGAATATATAAAATAGCAAATCACTTAAAATCAATTTTGACATGACACGATTTGATTGTCTCTTTTCACAGATGAAGAAGCTGAGTCTTAAACTACTGAACATACGTGCTGGGCAGCATTCAAATCAGGGCTGCTTCCAATGATTTTGCTCTGTTTAATGAAGAACATCTCTGTTACAGTCTAATAATCGGATATTTTCTCTCCCCTTCACTCTGAGGTCTATGCACTTTCTGTGAACTCAGAATAGCCCATTTTCTGAGAGGAGAGGGTATCATTCTGGAGTGCTGGTGACTTTGGGACACATGAGGGAAACTATTATGTGCCCTGATCATGCTCAGCTTGAAGGAAGGTCTTCAAGTTCACGGGTGGAGCCTATACAGCCAATATTTTCCTAAAGGAGCAAATTATTTAACCTCAGTCTTAGAACCAGCTTTTTTTTTAACCAACTATATGTGAGCCTAAGCTTGAGAAAGCTAAAAGGAGGGAGTCTATACATTCTGTCTTGAAAACCTAGCCAAGAATCAATCTAAGTGCTCCACTGGACAGAAGACAAAAAGGCTTTTCTGAAATAAATCTTCAAACTTTTCTCTCCATGAGAATTACCACCATCAGGGACCCTTCAGAGCTGCATAAAGCTGTCTGTCCACAACAGCTCATATATTACTTGCAGAAGACCAGCATGAAGTATCACCAGATGTCTCTAGACATATCACATGCTGAAGTATAACATTGTTTATTTGTTCTTTTTATCATTATATAGAAATACCATTCTACTGTATATATAATTATTTCTGAAACTAACACTAAGAAAAGGAAAAGAAAAACTTTGTCATTTTACAACTGGAAATATCTCCATTTTTTCCCCTTTCTCGGCAAAAATAGTACCAAAATGTGATTGTGCAATGTTACAAAATTCCATATCTTCCCTAATCATTACCGTCATATGATATATATTGTAGCATAGTAGTTGCCCAGTCTTCTAAGACCAGACTCATTTTCAATTATTTTATGGCATTTCATCAGGTGAATTTTACTTTCAGTTTCTATTTATTGCTCATTGCACAGTCCTAATATTCTGTTATTTAAAATTGTGGTGTTAATGCCAGAGTTATCCATGCAATATTAGACAGATGTTTCATCGTAATTTAGGGAGAAAATCCAACAAATAAGCTTAGGGAAGCATGTTGAGACCAACAAGCAAAATAGTACACCATGGATACTTTGGCTAATTTATAGACCAACAAGCATGACATAAAATAATAAACATTTATCTAATCTTTGGCCAATGATTCATCTTTATATTTTTCTCTTATTGCAATCAATAGGATAAGATTATCTTCTTAGTTTAAAAATATTTGTCACATATGGTGATTATTTTTTTCAGATTAGTATCTGTCATTTAATATAATCCATGTTGTAGTTAACCTTTAAAATTATGATAAATATATATCACAAAATATTCACTATTTTGTCGTCTTCTACACACACAACTCAGTGACACCAATCACATTCATCATGTTATATAACTATCACCACCATGTTTCTAAATCCTTCTAGCATCCTTCTAAGAAGCTCAGCAAGCCCAATATGATGCCTCTCTCTTCCCTTTTCCATCGTTTTCACAAAAACAAAATAAACAAGACAACCAAACCCACAGCAGCTAGTACATTTCAACTGATAATGGCCCTATAGGACAATGTGAAATTCCCCATAGGGTTTCCCAGCTATAATGGAAGCAGATTGCCACATAATTCTCACACAGAGCAACCTGAATTGTTAAATCACTAATCTTTTGTCTAACAACCAAGTGCTTTAACCAAAGTACCAACAGGATCCTAGTAACCACTAAGAAACTTTGGTCTCTTTACATTTGCCTACAGAGTTCATGGAAACACAATAAATTAATACATACATAAATGTGCAGCTTGCCTGACCTTTAAAAACTGCATATTCCTATGTAATTGCAACCCATAATATGAAACAATTACAGGATAACAAAAGTTCCCTTGAGATCTGCTTTGGTCACAGGCATCCACTTCCCCTATAGCAATTATTTTGTACACACAAATTACAAATTATAATACAGATTTCTGGTGGCCTGTGAAGAATATCAACTTAAATTTTAAAAGACAATATCAAGAAAATATTTTTTTATCAACAATTACAGGATAATATTTTTTACCATTACCATTGAGCATTTTGCACCCTTTGCTTTAATGTACAGCACAAGTCTCCTGATCCTCATTAACCAATGCCAAAAATTAATCAAAAGCCCTAACCATAATTTTCCAATAATACACTCTGTCTTACACAGTAAACTCAGAATTTAGAGGCTTAATCACGAGTCTTTTAAGAAAAGGATTATTCACTAAGGGTAATAAACAAATTTTGATTAAAGAGGATGTGAGTCATTATCAACAGTGGGAAGCTGGAGAAACCACAGAACTAAAGGATCACAGATCAATGAGAAGGGCAGGTCGGGTGTCTGGGACCAGACAGAAGCCTGAGTTCTGGAAATTCCAAAGACAGGGCCATATTTACTGGCATTGGAGAAGAGATTGAATATGAAATAAACTTGGGGGACACAAATAATAGGCTATCTTTACTGACACATTTATTCCTCTGGGTAAATCACAAAATATTGGAGTCATAGCATGGATTTTCAGGAAGATAAGCGAGTTTGTCGAGTTCGTCACTCAAACCTAGAGAAATATAGACTTTGCACAAACTGCAATAATAGAAGAAAAAGCTACCATCTTCATTGCATCAAGAGTTCCATTCAGAGGCTGCCACTAATGTCCCAATTGCTAAATTTGCTTCTTTTCAACTCTCATCTTACTTGCCTCTCTACAATTGATCACTGCTTCTGCTTGGATTCTCTGCCTCCTTTGGCTTCAGTGAAACACTCTCTGCGGTTTATCTTTTCACTTCTCTGTTACTCTGCTCTATTCCTAGCATTTTCACAAAAGCAGAGACTGATCCTGAACTTGTGCAGACAGTTCATTCTAGACATGATCGCAGAAGGAGGAGAGAGAACAGAAAGAAGGAAGAGACATTTACGAGGATGTGTATTTAGGTCATGACTCAATTCCAATATGAGTATCTGGTTTCTAGAGCCACATCTGAAGCGAACTATCTTAATGAGCTTCCACAAAGCGCAGAGGCCAAGACCAGGGTCTGTAGGCAGATATTGTGTTGAGAAGTTATTCCAGCTGCAAGAATGAAGGGCCAGAGAGATGGAGACAAAGAAATAACCTAAATACAAAAATGTATTATTAAGATCACCACTGAAAGCAATGGGGCTTGATCCTATCTGTAACCCTGTAAGGGGTTCATAGACTGAATCTCAGAATTAATCACCTTAGATTAACCAGGAGTATGCCGCTCCTATCCCATTAACTATTGGTGCAGGCTGCTCTAAGATCATCAATTGCCCTAGATTTCTAGGCTACACGAACATGTTTAACTTGTGAGTTCTTGCCAATATCTGAAGTGTTAGAGGAACATGGCTCATAAAATGGAAGACTAGTGGCACATGGTGAAAGTAAAACATTGTCAACAGCAGTGCATAAATCCTCCAAGGACTTGTCCCCTAGCGCATGGCTGCACTCAGGGAGGAGGCTAAGAGGTCAGGAGTCAGGGTCCCAGAGGTGTCTGATCCCATCCTTTGTATGCTCTTCCTCCTTCACCCCCAACAGTCCATGATAATAGGTTTTAGGAGTATGCATATGGTTCACAGTCCTCTGCAATATCGTTTCCCTCAAACAGCATTGTTACTCCTTGTAGGTTCTTTTGAAACATGTTGATTACTGAGCCACATCTTACCTGGGATTTGGCAGAAATCTTCATACTTTAAAAGTTCATAATATTTTGTATACTCAAGCTTGAGAACCAATGTCAACAACATCTTACTAGGCAAGTTCAGTCAATCCAATGGTTTCAACAAAAACCAACAACTCTTACATTCAGTTCTTCAGCCCACACTGGTATCTGAAGTTCTATAATCACCAGAGAGATTTTTCCCCTATCTCACCTCCAACCCATATGAGTCATTATTTAATCAAGTTCCTCTGTGCTTCTGTCATGAGGGCACATGATTAATAATGTTAGAGAATAATTTTTAAGCTTGAACAATCTCTCTTATGTCTGTTCTTTTCCGCAGGTTTCTGGATTTCACTAATTCCTCTTGCTAGTAGCAAAGACATATTGATTCGAAAATGATTGTGATGAGTTCACAATAACAGAAAACAGACCCAACAGTCCACAATACTTTTGCCTTTGAAAGATAGAGGCTGAAGTGGTTTAGAAAAGGCCATTGATAGCAGGTTAAGAGCCATAAAAACAGAGTCTTGAGCAAGGATTCATTCATTCAGGGACATTGATCACTAGGGTAGTGGCTGCTGGGGACTTCTAGCTTCTCAGTTAGTAGGCAGCCAGACTCTGAAATGTTGCCTTCCTTCTCCACCTCTACATGTATTTTATTCTGGCTTCCTGAGAAGGCTTGCCTCCCACTAAAGAAGGCCATCTGACACAGTTTCCTGAGGCTTTTCCACGCTGGGTTTTCTAGCACCACTCCTGCTTTGTACAAGGGAGAGCTGATGATGATAGACATGTGAATTCTGATTTAACTGATGTCTGCTACACATGTCTCCTTCAATAATTAGATACCCCCTCAGCGGACACGATCTGATTCAGGTGAAAGACAGGCCAAAGAAAACAAGACAGAAACGACTGGCAGTAAACAGAAGGCACTCACAACCGCCCTTCCACGCAGGAGCATCAATCGGCACCACAGGGTCTGAGGACCACGCCAGAGACACTGTCAGAGCACATGACACCAAAACAACTGTCTATACACTTTTTTCTTCAGAGTCTGAGATGAAACGAATATTTCTAAAACTATCCCTGTACTTAGTTATAATAATTAACATAGATTTTGTGAGCCCAGCTCATTGCTGACAAGTCGTTTCCAGTTCCCAGAGATACTTTAGAAGAGAGTACAACTGCCCCATCTGATTCCCAAGGCTGGTGGATTCAAACTGTCAAACTTTCACCATTGCAACACCAAGACTTTAAAATGTGTATCAATATACCTAGAAGGATAACAATCTATACTAATTCACTTTTTGAACTTCTTAGTGATCTTGGTCAGAGCCGTCATTGTTAATCCAATTATGAGGCCACTTTGAATCACGTGGTTGCATCTGCGTGTACTATAAGACAACTCTGTAGCTTTTATTGTTGTCAGTGTTTCCATGGTCACTGATTTGATGTCTTAGCTATGATATTGTGGTAATTAGTGTTTGTGAACCTATCACTATGCCTCTTGATAATGAAATAGAAATTAAAGGGAAAAAGTATATTTAAAAGGCTGCTGCTCAGGTCTTAATAATGTGGCAATTAATAATGTAATTTAATATAGTAAGATTTAAAAAAACTCTTGTTGTTAGTATTTATATAATCCAAGAAATATTACAGGTAAAAAATTTACAAGTACATTTATCGCAGTGGTTCTCAACCTTCCTAATGCCACGATCCTTTAATACAGTTCCTCATGTGGTGATGACCCCCCCAACCATAAAATTATTTTAATTGCTACTTCATCACTGTAATGTTGCTACTGTTATGAATTGGGCGACCCCTGAGAAAAGGTTGTTTGACCCCCAAGGGGGTCACGACCCACAGCTTGAGAACCACTAATTTATTGCATATTAATCTATGATTAAAATGGATTCTTTATAGCCTGGTAAGAGAGGAGGTCCATGGAGAGGAGGAGGGCGACGACATGAGTTACTGCACTGGGTGACACCAACCCTAGAGATGCCACCACCCCAATTTCCTGCCAAATTATAGTTAGTTTAGAGGGTTCTGAATCCTTGCCTGTGTTGTCAGTACAATAAATTCGGGAGAGGCCAAAGGAATGCAAGGGTAGAAACAATAGGATTCAGGTAATATTTTTGTAAGAGAATAACATGCAACAATGAAGATGCAATGGTTGCGAGAAGCACCATGTTGTTTTTATTTATGCAGAAAGAGCTGAGAGTGAGGTCAATAAAAATCTAGTAGTGAGGTCTGTGTAGCTTACAGATTCAGCAATGATTTGTAAAGATTTGAAAGGATCCCCAATAAATAATAGCCTAAGACAAAACCAAAGCCTGATAGAAAATGTATTCTAATTAAATCCATATCAATTGCTCATATGTAAGCGCAGGCTGAAGTTGAAGAAAATGAAAACAAGGCCACGTGACCCAAAATACGACCTTAAGTATATTCCACCTGAATTTCAAGAACATCGCAAGAATAAACTTGATGCACTAAATGCTAATGATAGAAGAATTTATGAGCTATGGGATGAAATCAATAACAGCATACATTAAGAAAGCAAAAAGTCATTCAAAACACAGGAGAGAAAGAAAAGATCAAAGTGGATGTCAGAAGAGACCCTGAGACTTGCTCTTAATCACAGAGTAGCTCAGGCAAATGGCAGAAATGATGAAATCAAAGAGCTGAACAGAAACTTTCAACGAGCAGCTTCAGAGGACAAAGTAAAATATTATAATGAAATGTGCAAAGACCTAAGTTAGAAAAACAAAAAGGAAGAACATATCTTAAACTGCACAGCACATCTTGAACTGAAAGAACTCAAGAAAAAAATCAAGCCTCCAATTGCAATTTTCAAAGATTCTGTGGGCAAAATCTTGAATGATGCACGAAGATCGTCTAATTAACCGTTGCAGCAATACCTTGGCTGAAAGCTTCCAAAGGTTTAGGTTGAATTCAGAAGAAGACATGAAACAAGGGATATCTTTGCCAATGTCAGGTGGACCTTGACTTGAAGCAGAGAAAACCAGAAGATGTTTACTTTGTTTCATTGACTATGCAAAGGATGTGACTTTGTGGATCCCAAGAAACTTTGGATAGCCCTGAGAAGAATGGGAATTCCAGAACACTTCATTGTGCATGTGAAAACTGTACCTGGATCAAGAGGTAGATTTGTGAACAGAACAAGGGAATAATGCATGGTGTAATATCAGGATACGTGTGAGTGCAGGTTGTATCATTTCACCACACTTATTCAATCAGTATATGAACAAATAATCAGAAAAACTGTATTATATGAAGAAGAATATGGCATGAGGATTGAAGGAAGGCTTATTAACAACCTATGATATGCAGAGGACATAAACTCACTTGCTGAAAGTGAGGAAGATTTAAAGCACTGCTGATGAAGATCAAGGATTTCAGCCATCAGTATGGATTGCAATCCAATGTAATGTAAAGAAAACCAAAATTCTCACAACTGGACCAATTTTCACAGCTGGTATTATCACGATAAATGGAGGAAAAATTGAATTTTTGAAGGATTTCCTCTTGCTTGGCTCCACCATTAGTGCTCATGCAACCATCAGTCAAGAGATCAAATGATGCATTCCATTGGATAAATCTTTTGCACTAAAGTGTTGAAAAGCGAAAATGTTACTTTGAGGACTAAGTTGGGCCTGACCCAAGTCATGATATTTTCAATTGCTTTATATGCATGCGGAAAGCTGGGCATTGAACAAGGAGGACTGAAGATGAACTGATGCATTTAAATCATGGTGTTGGTGCAGAATATCGAAGGTGCCATGGACGGCCGGAAGAAGAATCAAGTCTGTCTCTGAAGAAGTGCATCCAGAATACGCCGCAAAAGCAGGATGGCTAGACTTCATCTTACACACGTTGGAAATATGCGTGTTCCAGTCCCTGGAGAAGGATGTCGTGCTGGGTAAAGTGGAGGAGCAGTGAAAAAGAGCAAGGCCCTGGATGAAATGGATTGACACCCTGGATGCAACAATGCGTCAGAACAATTGTAAGAATGACACAGAATTGTGTGATGTTTCCTTCTGCTGTACAGAGAGTCATTATGATTTAGAACTCACTCGATTGCACCTGACAATTAATTCTACCTGTAAGGGGCCTCTAAAGGACTTCACTTTGAACTTTGACCTTTCAGAATTGACACCTGAAAGAATCCAAGTTGAACTGATTGTTCTCTGGGTTTATCAATAAAGTAACATAGTTTTCTTGATAATGAATAATGTGGTCTTCCCTTCTTCCCAGACTCATACATAGATCTGTGGATTCCCCGGGCATGCAGTTGGGCTAACTGTGTTAGATGCCTCCTCAGTGAATTGGATCTATTTCAGATGAAGACAGTCAAAACAAAACAAATCAGGTGCCAGTAAACAGAAGGTTATAAAAACTGTGTCAGAAAAAAATAATTAAAAGGAGTGTAACAAGTAGATGTCATTAATATTGTGAGAATTGGTGGTTGGGCCAGACATGGCTGAAGCAGAGCTGAAGATAAGGGCACCCGTGTATAGGATTGGCCAACCGTGTAAACTTTGGACCCTATAAGAGATTGAAGTAAGAAGAACTGAATGGCATAAGACCAAGACCAGCTTGTGGTCTAAGCTAACGCCTCATTCATACGGGGCTCTGGAGTATAAATCACAAGGCAGAGGCATTGCTACTTGAGGTGAGTTGCCTGTGATTTTGTCTCCAGGGATTACTCTGGCCTTGCCCACTGACTGCCCTATGTTTGGGGAACACTGAAGTGGAAGCACACCCATCGTTAAGCCAGTTCCCTGTAAGTCAAGGACACATTTCTTGAGAAAGGGGAATTCCCATAACTCCCACAACAATGAACACCCACACAGCTGGGGATGGGGGCACCGGCCTGATGATGGGATCTGGTATACTTTCCCATGTATATTTCTACCAGAGAGGTAGAAATCCCCTCTGCTGAAAGCCTCTCAAGTTCCTCACTATGTCCTCCTCATTGTCAGCCTTAGGTGAAGGAAAGCACGTAGGGAACTGTGCTCAGCTCAACAGTGAAGATCATGTATTTCATTAGTTTCCTCTCCATCCTCAAAAGTACATTTAAAGGGAATCTTTAATTGCTCCCAAACCGCATTCTGTCTGTAGCTTATCCTTCAACTCGGTTCCATTGGAGCTAATTGTTCTGTAAACCAGTCCCAAACCAAACCAAACTCTCATCGCATCAGTTCTGACTCACAGCAACGCTATGGGAGAGGGTAGAATAGCCCCTGTGGGTTTCAGAGATGGTAACTCTTTAGGGGATTAGAAATCCTAGTCTTTCTCCCATGGAACAGCTGGTGGTTACTAAATGCTAACCTTGCTAAATGCTAACTACACCTCTAGGGATCTTCCTATAACACAGAGAAGCCATTAAGTCAAACCAACCTCATTGCCATCCAGGTGACTCCAACTCATGGTAACCCATATGCTACAAAATTGAACTGCCCCATTAGGTTTTCTTGGAGGAAGAGCATCAGGCCTTTCCTTTCATGACACATCTGTGTTCAAACCACCAATCTTTGCATTAGCTGTCAAGCAGAAATCCACTTGTCCCACCTAGTTAATTGATCTATCTCACAGAAAAAGCACTGTCTCCAGAATCATATAAATTATATTTGAGGCAGTGTGGGAAAGTCCATGGAAAAGTGTTATTAGAGAAAAACAGAGAATAATCTTAAGATCAAGTTGCCTGAAGTTGCTGAGAGCAACACAATAAAAGAAGGCAGAAAGGTGAACGATGGAGCAGAACCCAATCATGAATAGATGACAACCAAAAGCCAATGGAAGAAAAGGGTAAATATCTAGAACATTCTACGAAATGTGACAGTACCTCACGTCTCGGCAGCAAAGGTCTCGACACGTTCCCAGGGCTGGAGAAGGGACAGCACATGGAAGGCTCCATCTAGAGTAGCATCACTTTGCCTTTAGTGGGACACGAGGAAGTACAAAGAAAGAGAGGA
>NW_022111320.1:23403014-23412275 GCF_000313985.2 Echinops telfairi
AAAAAAATCCTTTCAGAATATGGAGAAACACAACTCCATGGAACTACCTAATACTAATCAGGATAGAGGAGGCCCTTCAACTATTGTTTCTAGTCAATGTTTTGGGGATAGGGTGGAGTGGGGAGATAGGTTGTGAGTAGCGTCTTAAATGGATAACTATTAAGCTATGCACATTACATGAATATTATGACATGCTTATTAGCATAGGTAGTGTCTCTATTATTTAAGTATAATTGGCCTTTCAAGACAAATTATCACCTTCATGATAACCTGGGCTCACAGCTCAAAAGAGAAAGCCTGGGCATTTTTTGGACAGGAGGCTCTTCTCTAACAAAGGTGCATCTATTTTTTTAATAATTGGTTGGTTGTGCTCTGCCTATAGCTGAGGAACATGAGACTGACTGAAGACCACATCACTTTGAAAGAGACGTACGCCTCACCTTATGGTGAAACTGCCCAAACTTCTGGTCCATGGTGTGATTGTTTGGTTTAATAATACAAAGCTTCTTTTAAAATTAGTTTAAAGTGTTTTAAATGTATACATGGTTAGGATCATTTTCATTATGCCTGTGCATTTAAACAACGTAGAAAGTCATGAAATGACAATAAGATACAGTTTTCTCATTGCAAACAGTCCTTCCTGATGCCCCTTTGAAGTCGCAGCCTCCCTCTCACCCAGTTTCAGTCAACTAGCAGTAATTTCTCCAAAGTTATGGTTTTGACATTTCCAAGTGTCATACAAATGGAATTATACAGCATATAACCCATGGAATTACTGGTTTACGTGATAATGCTCATTTCAATTTCTAAGAATGTATCAGATTTTTACTCTCCACAGTTGTTCTATATCCTCACAAATACTTACTATTGTCAGTTTTTGTCTGTTTGCTAAGTTTCATTTTTGGCTTTGAAATAAGTGTGTAGAGATTTCCCCTTAGGGTTTCTGTTTACTGTATGACTATTGATGAAGAAAATATTTTCATGTGTTTATTTACAACTTTTGTGTCTTCTATGTTGCTATGTCCATTAAGATATCTTCAGTCATTTTCTTTGGGTTGAACTTAACCTTATAATGTAACTTTGAGAGGTTGTTGTGTATTCAAGATATTTAGTATAGGTGCTAATAAATGCTAAAGAGGTTTTATTTGAGTCCAAATATATTTCTTCTAATTTATTCCCATCCTTTCCCTCACCTTCTTATTTATTATCTTTTTACTTTGGTTGCATCCATTCTTGACAGTGATTTGGAGAAATGTAGACGGGGCTGGACTGATTGATTCCAGAGCTTTTAAACAAACATTTCCAGGTGGGATCCGAGTACTGTGAACCCTCGCCACTTCGCGCTTCGACTTCCGCGGCTTCGCTCTATCGCGGTTTTTGCGTAACAGCGCATGCTCTGTCATTACTGCCACTGATTGGCTCATACTGTACACGCTTGATGCCATAAATAATATAATAAATAATAAATGATAATTGTAACGTCCAAAATGTTTTACTGTATTTTCCCTTTTTCGTTTAATAAATTGGGTAATACGAGTGTAATGGTGACTAAAGGGTGTTTTTTCATGTCCTCTATGCTCTAACTACGAAAATATTTGATTTACAAATAAGGAATCCTAATTCGCGGAATTTCATTTATCACGGTAGGGTCTAGAACCGATTAACCGCGATAAACGAGGGTTTACTGTATTTCTCCCATGTCAGGAGTAATTGAGCAGACCACCACAATGGTCATGTCAATAACAGCCTTGGAAACGCTCCCATCACAACTTGGTGATCCTTCATGGGAATCATTTTATGGGGTTGTGCTAGAAGTCTTGGTGGCAGTCCCTGTTTTAAATGGAAAAGTGAATAATAATAATTTCCTTTCATATTTAGCACATACATACATACACAGAAACCTTTTGTTATCAATCTGTTACAGTTTCAACTTAAATGATCAACTGAACAGGTCATTGAAAAAGCCCCACGTCAAAGTCCTTATCTGGAGGGCTTCACTGGTGCATTATACAAAACCTTCTGAGAAGAGCTAACATTAATCTTACTCAAATTATTTAAAAATATTAAAAGTAGCCAGAATAAAATGCAAATGTGCATTTTCAAATATTAGAAAGAGAAAGAAAATAGATGGCATTGTGAATTATTTTCTTCATATATATAATAAAAATATAATAAGGCTTTTAAACAAAGAAACCTCTAGATTGAATAGCAACATAAAACCATAAACCACACTTCTTACATACTGCCCCAAAAGTAAATTTAAACCAAGTGATTCAAACAAACAAACAAAAAAAACATGAACATGTTGTGTCAGAAAATGCAAGATAAGGGGCATACTCTCAAAATGAAATGAGGAGAAAACTGAACCTAAACGTGTTACAATTATCAGTGATACCATGTCATCAAACGTTTACAACAAAGACATCTAGCAACCATGCATGCATTATCCGATAAAACTATTATTTAAAACATACATGCACTCTGAGAAAGAGGTAGGCTTTTGGAAAATATCAGCTTGGTTTATGGTGTTTTCTACTACATAATTGATGGAGCCCTGGTGGTACAGTAGTTAAATGCTCCCTGCTGACTGGAAGGTCTGTTGTTCTTACACCAATCACTCCACAGTGTGGAGAAAGAGGTGGCAGTCCACTTATGCAAACATTACAGCATTGGAAACCCCATGGGGGAGTTCTACTCTATCCTACAGGGAAGATAGGCAATTGACACTTTTCAATGGAGAGGAAAAATGCCATTTCAAAACTAACTGCAATATTGGAAGATAGGTATCAGCACCTTTTAGGATAAGTAGGTATAATGTACATAAATGTAAAGTGATTTTACCAACCAACAAGCAACATATTAGTAAATCTAGAGTTTAATCCTATCTCATTCTAGCTCTAAAACTCCTTCTCTTCAAAAGATTCTGCATTTTAAATATTCTTGATGCTTCTTTTATCTGGATATTGGTATCCTGGGTAATGATCAAAAGCCAAACCAAATCAACTGCCAGCAAATTGATTCTGATTTACAGTGACCCTATAGAACAGAGTGGATTATTCATTCAGTTTTCCAAGACTGAAAATCTGTACAGAAACAGACAGCTTCCAGTGGTAATGAAAGGAGGTCAATTCATTGAGCACCACCAAAAATAAAACCACGCACAAGTAATTACACCATTAATGTTAGTGACCTAAACTCAAAGAATTTTTAATCCATAGTTCCAAAATCCCCATTGAAATAAATGCAATATGTCGTATATTGTTAATGCATTGGTACAAGTTAGTATCTGCTCATCTGGAACATCAATGGATTTAATTAAGGAAGAGTATTCTCCAGAACAAAGATCGGAAACAATCCCACCAGATGTCTATTTATTCTATGCCAGAAACAATACACAGAAGCACAAAGAGACCCATGGGGACATCACTCTTTCCTGGCTCGCATAGCGGGAACCCAGGATAGTCAAGAGAGAATCCCTGGGTGCTTTGGATCAAATGGAAAGTAGTTAATATCCTAGAAGGAATTTTGGGTGCTTATTACTAAAAACCAAAAAAAATGGAATAGATGCTTTGTTATTGTTAGCCACAGTGGCGTCAACCCTCAACACATTACAACTCTATGTACAACAGAACTGCTCATTTCCTGTCATCTCCATGATTGGTTGCAAGTCAGACGATTGTGATCCATCCAGTTTTCCTAGGCTGATTTCCAGGACATAACACAGCTTTTCCTTCCTAGTACATCTCAGTCAGGAAAAAACACTGAACCTAGTCCACATCATAGCAACACACAAGTCCACACGGATGAAAGGAGCTTGAGGTGCTCCCGCCTGGAATCCAACCTGAAGAGTAGTCTTCATAGAAGATGAGAATTCTACCATCATGCCATGGACATCCCCGTGGAACGGAGATGTAGTAGGCCAAAAATAACAAATGCTTAACACCTTCTCCTGAGGTGGTTATGACAATTAAATAAAAAACTCTTGCCAAAGCACTCAAGAAGTAAAAGTTAAAATTAGTAAGGGTACAATGGTCTGGTGAATTTGAGGACTTGAGCATTCCAACTCTTTAAAACATGACCAGTTCTATTTTCTTTTCAATTAAGCAATTTCTGAGGATACCCCAGTCAATTAGCCATTTCTTTCAATTGATCCAAAAAGAATGAACACAATCTGCTTCAGAGCATTTCCTTTTTCCCCTAAACATTTATTTAGAAAGAAAACTTTCCCTCTGGCCCTTCCCCTTCCATTGTCTTGTTTTAAAGTCCCTTGAAATTTATGCTTAAAAAGAAAGAAACGAAAAAAAATTGATAGGCAAATGACACCTCTAACTGTTGCTGTATCCTAGGTAACCACAGAAATTGTCTATTATGGGGCAATTTCTTATTGCGATTTTCATGACAAAAGCCAAGGGTATATTTTAAGTACTGTTTTTACTCTAACTCAATTAGAAAATAAAAATAATTTAAAGCCAAACAACCCTAAGACTCTCTAAGACTGATTCTATTCTTTTATGTGTCTCAGTGGTGAGTACAAAAGGAGCCAGGAGATAAAGCCAAAGCATATGCAAGACTCTGTTCCCTGGGTTTGGTTTTAGGAAAGAGATCTAGATTATGTGATGAGAGAAAGGTGACTGTTAATTGGTCAAATTCTAGGCAGACAGAACATGTTTCTTGATCTAAGCCCTTATGCCTACCAATCACCTTTCTTGGAATATGTTGATAAGTAGAAGCCAAACTGTGCCTTCTCAAGATCAAGAGTTGGTAACATCAAGTGCTTCTAGACAGGACATAGGTAACTGCTGCAAATACTCACTAAAACCCATCCTAATCAATCTAAGATCATTGCATGGCCTGGATTTCAAGAGTAAAGCTCCCATATCATATGGGCACTCGCACTGATGCTACAGATCAGGGAAGAGATCAATGATCATCATCCTCATATGTTTTTCTCATTTCTATCCACTCACTTAACTTCTTTTAAAATTCATCGCAAGACAGTTCCCTCATGGAATACCTGAGAAATAAACTGGAGAAAAGTAGCATCATTGCTACGGAATGTTCTCCAAGATTGGTGATAAGAAATGCTGACTTTGAAATCAACCATCTGATTTTTTAATAGGGCTGAAAAGTGCTAGAATGGTATAGTCAGACAGCATGGATTGACTGTCAGGAAAAAAGAAAAGAACAACAAAAAAAGATGGTTATAATTAAAATGAACAACATTAAAGTCAAGTAGTGATCACAATGGTGGAACCCACAGAAATATTGGCTATGACTAATTGACAATTATATATTATTATACAATTATTATAGAAATCGATGAGCAGCCCAGTAAAGTCCTGCTAGAGATTTATAATGCCCCAGATGTTGACCTGAGCCACCACGATACGGGGCTCTTTATACTACAGCTTGATCCAGATTCAGACCTCTTTGAACTAAGAGAAGGCTATAGAGCCGTGAGGAAGTATTCTGCAATATTATCACAGGTTCTTACAATGAATCTGCCTCCTAACCTTCCCCAAAGGACCTTGTAGCCATTTGCCAGGCTAAGTGGGCACTACGTAAAGAGATTTACCCAGACATTTTGGAGGCTGCTGGAAGTTGAATTTAAATCAAAGCTAATCACTAGGGATCTGGAGTGTCACTGTGATTCATATGAAATAGTGAAGGCTCCACAGAGGTCAAGTATTGAATATATTGTGATTTCAATCCACCTCCTAGTTGTCCCAGTTGGTTCCTGAAGCTATACTATGTATATTTTCCCAGCTCTCAACTACATCTCCTCAGCAACTAGTATAATCACTACAATTGTTATTGGACTCCTAAAGTAGAATTTTTAGCAGGAATGCAAATGAAAGTCTCTATCACTCTATTTCTGTACCCAAACACTAAATAACTAAACATGACATCCAGAGAATGTCTCAGAGTATGTACCACCGTCAAAGACTTGAAAAACATGTCAATTCTTACATTGTAATTTAACTCGCTGGTTTATACAGTTGTATAAAATATCAATGAGTCTTTTGTTATAGTTGTACACAATTATCTGTTTTATTGGAAAATATGTATACACTACATTGAAAATCAACATAGTCATGGACATTTGTACTCTTGACAGCACAGATGTACATTTGACTCTTCAAAAATAACAATTTATGGTCATACGTTAATCAAGCAACGAGTCCATTTGTAGCTTGTGTGCTAGATAAAGGAGCCCTGGGGGCATAGTATTTACATGTTGGGCTGATACTGACTGAATCAGGAGTTCAAAACCACCAGGCGCTCCGGGGGAGGAAGACAAGGCTATCGACACCAGTCTCAGAAACCCACAGGGGCAGCTTCACCTTGTCCTTTAGGGATGCTAGAGTTGGAATTCACTCGATAACAGTGAATCTGGTTTAGTCTGGTGATAGATGCGATCTCCTTACTGGAGGAAATTAACATACTCCAAAGCAGGTACTTTGTTGCTGTCTTTCTAACCAGCCCCCACACCCCAATTCCAAAAGAAGCTATATCAGACAACTCGTCATGTAGATTAAATTGTGAAATAGAATCGCCTGTTTGTTTCAGATTTTAATTCACAGGAACTCTCTTACTATCCCAAAATATATCATGCTGATCCATCATGCTGGTGGGACTAATGAACTGAAAGTATCACATAAATAGAGAGCCTCGGAAACGCTTTCATACTAATGATCAGAAAATGAACCCTTTACAAATACCGAATGTTTTCAAGATCTGGGGACATAGTCATCTGAAGCATTCTGCCATGTACTTTCTGGAGTTAAAGATTCCTGCATTTCGTGTGCCCTATTACTAACAGAGAGGCACAAAATAGACCCTTGGCATTGTACAGACAACATATATCATATTTGGTTGTGTTTCACCAACCTACTTACCAGGCTATCACGAAAGAGTTTAGTTTGTGAGTTGAGGAGCAAAGGGAAGCTCTTGAACTGCTCCAGGTTGCAGGACAAGCAGCTCTCCCCTCAGCTTTCACCACCTGGATGATTCCAGGCTGCTTTCAGTCTCTGTAGACGGGATGCTGCCTGGAGCTTGTGACATGCCCTGATCGGAAATTCACAGTTCTTAGAATTTCATGAATAAAATGTCTATGCCTGCACATTCTTTAGAAAGTACCTATTATTCTGCAAAGGCCTCTTGCCAAAATAATGGTTAGATCTGTACCCAGCTGATGCACATCCAGGGGACTGGTCTAACTGAGCTGAACATCATGAGCTGTATTAGCTAGAACATCCAAGGCATGAAGTCAGTTGCTCCGTGATCAAATGAAAGAATTATGTGTGGGACTGGGCTCAAGTAGTTCTGGAAACCTAAGAAATTGGATGAGCAGATGGTTCACATACACTGCATTTCTTCATTTGATTTCATGGGAACTTCCATATTATTAAAGTAACTATAATTTATTATACAGGCAGGAACATTGTTACGTTTAGGGTTTAAAAGTAGGCCAGGGCAACAAACGTGAACCTATAACATCCTAGGAAGGCCATTATACATTATCAGTCTATCGATGTTGTAGTAATGCTCAGTTGGGGATGTTTTTGCCTTGGGGATACATTTGGCGATGTCAGAGATATTTTGGTTGGCACACATTAGAAGGAGGATGCCATGGGCACCTCATGGGTTAAAGTCAGAGAAGTTGCTAAATGACTTATAATAGAAACAGCTCCTCCTCCACAGCAACACAATCACCCAGCCTAAAATATCAATAGTGTTGGGATTGCGACCCTTGGTGTAATGACTTGACTTAGGAGGAAACTCCAGAGGTGTAGTGGTTCCAGGACTCATCTACTAACAAAACGTCCTCATGGAACCCTGCTTCTGGAAAGATGGACAACCTTGGAAACACTAGGGACACTTCTACTCTGTCCCATAGGGTTGTTAGAAGGCAGAATCTATTTGATGGCAGTGGGTGGGTGAGTTCGACTTAGGAGGAAGAAAATTGAATGATGGATAGTTCTGTCTAGCATGCTAGCACAAAAGGAAGGTGGACGGTGGCAGCATTGCAACCCTACTCAGACGCTGGCAGAGTAGGAAAAGTTTAGCAAAGGAGAATATCTCCGGTAAGCAAGCATTTAGTGTTAAAATGTTTTTCCATTTGACTAGAAAGGAATGGCCCCTAAAGTAAGGATCCACATATCTATATGAGCTAATGATGGAGCTATATGGCCAAGTCCTTAGAAGGAGGAAAACTGGAGAGATGGGGGGAAGGGGCGGGAGGGGGAGCATATTAGTGTACCTCTTGTAAGTGGATCTCAAGGTCCCATCGCACCAGAAGCTCAGTTAACAAGATGACTTACACTGAATCTGTCAGCTAGCCTCTTTATCAAGTGCCCCAGTGTGTCTCTAAACATGTAGCTATATTGGCAGAGACGGTGAATGTGCAAAACTTCCAAAAACTCTTATTATTTCCCAATGCTCAATTGGAAACCATCCTTGTTGAGTGTTTAAAACTCTAACAGTAATGACTAAGAGCCCAATGAACTCCCTCAAGTATGGTACCATATTTATAAAGGATCAACCAATTTTCTGGTAGCCAGTCCTTAAATCAAGGAAGTACCAACGCCCCCACCCCACCTTTTAAATGACACTTATTCTGGACTCAGACTCTCCTTACCTTCTAAAATTTCTCATTCAGAAGTCATGGAATTGGTATGATATTGGCACAGTAATACTTCCCATCCAAATTATATAGGGAAATGAATAAAGACATACCATGGAATTTAATGTGGTTTTTTTCATGCACTACACTTTTCAGAAATAGTTTGCCTCAACAAATGGTGAAATGATCTATTGAAAATCATCTGCAACATCAGATGGAAAATGATATCAGGTGCCACCCAGTTAGTTCCAACTCAAAGCAATCCCATGTACAAAAGACCACAGCACTGCCTGGCCCTGTGCCGTCGTCACAATCCTGGTTATGTGTGAGCTCATTGTTGTAGCGATCGTGACTATCCGACTTGTTGAAGGTTTCACTTTTTTCTTTTTACCTTCTTGGAGGACATATTACTTTACCCAACATGATGTTTGTGATAGTTCTGTTTCTGTGTCAACTTGACTGGGTAAGGATTCTCAGACATTTGACACCTGACACCTACCCCATGGTGTGACCTAATATAACGCACACAATCCTATGAAGGCATATGCCATGGGCACAAAGCAATTCTTAGAGGATCAGGGAGGAACGCAGCCTCTTCACTCGAGTCACAGCCTGAAACAATGGGAAGAAAGTTT
>NW_022111320.1:23412375-23413607 GCF_000313985.2 Echinops telfairi
TGTGTTTACTGCTATCTAAGCAGACTCTGTTGGAAGCCTTATCTCTTCTTGCTGGCCTGGTTCCCAAATCTAGCTCATCAACATCCAGGTTTTTTTGAGCCAACAGCCCACAATAGAGCCTGCTGACCTTGGATTCATTGAACTCTTAAGCTACACGCCTGATTTTCTGACTTTTATTCATCGGTCTCTGCCTCCACTCCCCAGTGGCCTTTGTGCTTTCAGGTTGCTCTTTGTGCTTCCAGGTTGCTCTTTGTGCTTTCTAATTCGCCATCCCTGGTTGCTGTATATCGCAGGAAAAGGTTAACATCTGACTCACAGACATGCATCAGACTGGACTTAAGCACTTATACAACTGTGTGAGCCACTTTTTTGATATAATTTATATAGATGAGAGGTACTCTTTCAAAAATGGCACAAAGCTCCATTGGGTGGAGCTTTCATAGTATACATTTCCCCCACTAGGTGAGCATAGAGCAATTCGCTCTGAGTTAGTGCACCCTGTGGCATCGCCTGGGAAGGTTCTCTCTGGTCACAGTGAATTTTTTCATAAAAGCAGTTTCGCTCAAACCTCGTTTTTTTGTGATGGCTTGTTTAAGAGAATAGCATGCAGCTGTGAAATTCGTTTCCTGGTCCATAAAAATGCCACAGGAACTGTCGTGATGTTGACCACGGCTTACAAGGACAGCGCTATGGGTAAAACTCTAGTGTACAAACGGTTTTCTCATTTCAAAAAAGCTGAAATGTTGATTGATGACATACCTCATTCTGGATATTCGTCAGCTTCCCAAACAGATGAGCATGTCAATTCCTAGTGCATTTGGAGTTTGTTCCTCCAGGCCAGACTGTTAAGCAAGCTTTCTATTTAGAGGTTCTGAAAAGATTGTGTAATAGGGTACAACCAAAAGTACCTGATTTGTGGCTGACGAGGGACTGGTTTGCCACCATGACAATGCACCTGCTCACACAGCCATCTCAGTGCACCAGTTTGGGGCAAAAATCAGTATGCAAAAAATACCATGATTTTAGTCACACCTTATCTTCAAAATGACATCTTTGTTTCGTCTGTCTTGTCCCACACACCTTACTCACCTGACCTCACTCTGTGTGACTTGTTTTTGTTCCACAAATGAAGAGGGACATGAAAGGACAGCAATTTGATGACATAGAAGAGATGAAGAAGAAAACGAGGGAGGTGCTGTCAGCCATCCAAACAGATGAGTTTGAAAAATGTT
>NW_022111320.1:23413919-23414935 GCF_000313985.2 Echinops telfairi
CATGCATGTGAGGTGATTAAAAGTACCACGGTTTAGTAACGCCTTATCTTCAGAATGACATCTTTGCATTTTGTCACTTTAAATAAATCTTTTGCAAAATATTTCCCCAATACATTAATTGTGGATCCAAGTGAAATACAGTCCTAGTAACTTCAATATTTTTTTCCTGCTGACTATAATGTTGCTTATTGGTCCAGTTTTAAAGAGTTTTGCTTCCTTTATGCTGAGGTGGGACCCATACTGAAAGCTGAGATCCTTAATCTTCATTATTAAGTGCTTGAGTTCCTCTTCATTTTCAATAAGCAAGGTCGTATCATAAGCATATTATAGGTTGTTCATCAGTCTTCCTCTAATCCTAATGTGGCATTCTTTTTCACTTATTCCAGCTTCTTAGACATTAAGGAGATTGACTTACAAGATCTGCCTGTTTCTATTAATTATATATAAACATATAGCATTCTTTTCTTTTCTTTTTTTAAATCATTTTATTGGGGGCTCATACAGCTCTTATCACAATCCATGAATCCATGCATTGTGTCAAGCACATTGACACAATGTACATATGTTGCCATCATCATTTTCAGAACATTTTCTTTCTACTTGAGCCCTTGGTATATAAGCTCCTCATTTTTTTTCTTCCCTCTCCCACCCTCCCTCCATCATGAATCCTTGATAATTTATAAATTATTATTAATTTTCATCTTACACTGACCAATGTCTCCCTTCACCCACTTTTCTGTTGTGCATCTCCCTGAGGGGGGTTATACAGAAATCATTGA
Organism: Echinops telfairi; assembly: GCF_000313985.2. Classification (NCBI taxonomy): domain Eukaryota; kingdom Metazoa; phylum Chordata; class Mammalia; order Afrosoricida; family Tenrecidae; genus Echinops; species Echinops telfairi. Next base: position 23,414,699 of record NW_022111320.1, read on the forward strand.
GTATGGTTCTCCCTTTCTGCCCCCACCTTCCCCTTCCCCTCCTGGTATCGCTACTCTCAATATTGGTCCTGAGGGTTTTATCTTTCCTGGATTCCCTGTGTTTCCAGCTTGTATATGTACCAGTGTAAATGCTCTGGTCTATCTGGATTTGTAAAGTAGAATTGGGATCATGATAATTGGGGGGTGGGGAGGAAGCATTAAAGAACTAGAGGAAAGTTGTATGTTTCTTCAGTACTA
>NW_022111320.1:23415405-23416356 GCF_000313985.2 Echinops telfairi
AGTCTGATTTTACTAGTTTACCTTTCACCAGGAAACATAGAAATGGCTTCATTAATTTCAAAGCTGAGTCTTCCAGCAGAAAATTTCTGATATTTCTACCGCTGAGGGAATAGGCAAAACACGAGGATTAAGTTGTTTGCTACTGTGACTGATGATGATTACCAGGAGGAAACGGGGTTATTGTTTCGCAAACAGGGTAGGGATTAGTACAGATATATGCAGGGGGTCCTATGGGGCCGGGGAGAAATCTACCCTTCTTCTGTGACGTCCAGAATGATAACCACCCATTGTCTGACACGTGGAAAAGAGATGAAAAGCACCTAAAATGACTTGCATTTTTATAGAAACCAAGTCTTCCACTTCAGGACAGTGATTTACCGTCATGTATATATTTTTATTACCATTTAATTTCCTCTTTTGCTTTCCCAACCGAGGCTATAAAAGGTGTTCTAAGCTGTGATTATTCAAAGCAATTTATCTATAAGTTGCAATTTTAAAAAAGATCATGACAGAATGGAAATAATAAATGTACATACTCCCAGAAAGCTTCCACGTGAAAATAGACACAGCAACTGCTAGAAACGTGCACTGTCTGATTATAAAAACCAACCAACCAATGAACTCACTGCCGTTGAATCAGTCCCCACTCACAGTGGCCCTATGTTTGCTAAAGATAAGACAATGCCCTTATGCTGGGCAGCAGAACTTTTGTGTATGTATTAGAAGGAGGCTATTAGTGGATGTTGAGTCAAAGTGGTGCACTCTGAAAGACAATGCTGTTTCGTACTAAGCAACACAAATATAGTTCATCTATTTGGCAGGTAACACACACCATTTCCTCACATCACATCTTAGCCCCCATTATATCAGCATGCAATATTGAATGAGGACATTGAATCTGGAGGAAAACAAAGGGGCAGGGAGCAGGAACGCGTGTGTGTGCATGTATGC
>NW_022111320.1:23416651-23424990 GCF_000313985.2 Echinops telfairi
AAAAATATTTGCAGGAAAATATTATAAACACACACAAGAACAGGCTCAATGAAATAACTGTTTTAAAATATTTAGTCATAATCCGACTATCTCTACTGGAATTCACTATTGTATTCCCAACAATGATGACCTCTTTGGAATAAGAGTAGCCTGGTTTTAACATGAGCCTTCTAGCCAAAGAGAATTTTTCAGCATTCTCTAATGTCACATGACTCTTTTTCATTTCCAAATCCCTGTCTACAGGAAGATTTCCTCCTTACAATTTTAGATGCTTGCTCTTTAGTATTCCATTTTCTACCTCCAGCAAACATTGAATAACTTTATTATGCCATGGGTCTCCATACAATCTGTGTTAGATGGAGAAAAAAGTGTTGTTCTTATGCTGCTTACATTAAAGGAGTGAACATCCAGAAAATAGAAAATACACAAGTTATTGAAACCTAAAGGGGTAAATGTTTCTATCTGAAAAGGAAGAGTTCTCCGGTGACACTTGAGAATGGTCTTGAATAAAATGGAGCAGAAGGATTTGCTGTTCTCCAAGTCTCAGTTAAAATCATTCATCCTTTGGTATATTTTCCAGTCTGAGAGCTGCTGTAATTGTCTCTTGCTTATACAATTTCATATTTGATCTGTTTTATTGTAGTTTAATGTATATTATTATTAATCGTGTATCTGATAGCATTCTATAAGTGACTTAGTATTATGCATTATAGTTTACTTTTGTTTTTCCAGTACTTAGTAGAGCATAAGATTTACTCAGTAGATATATATTTAAGTTGATAAATAATAAATAAAATGAAATCATATTTGTCCTATTTTTTCCTGATGACCTCATAGGAAATTTGCCTTCATTTGCTATTGCTCCTATGCAAGCTAGGCGTGACTTAGTGCTAGAGGCATTACAAGTCAATAATATAGTCATTTGCTTTCATTGATTTTACTCTCTACTATTGAAGAAGAAACATGATAAATAGTATTGCCTTGCTAAGGTTTTTACCACATCACCTTTCCACTGTGATTTGCTGTCTATTCAACGTTCAAATTACTTTGGTGCAATAAGAATGCCAATTATTAAACATTTACATGGTTATATTCAAGTCGAATGCAATTTAACACACTAATAATTATGTGGGTATCTACCATCTATCTATCTATCTATCCATCCATCTATCATCTATCTATCTATCATCTATCTAGCTCTTAGTAGTAACCAGCATAGAATAATCAGGCAGTAGTAAACCCAATGCTATGTACATATACTTGCTTCTGTGATACATGGAATGCGATTTCGTCTTCCAAGTCTCTCTGCTTTCTACAGCAACTTAAATTTATACCTTTCAAGTTATCCTTTTGCTGCTAAAACTTGACATGATTGGCAAATCAAAATAGGAGATGCAGACTCTACTTATCCTTTAGTTGAATAGAGCTTAAAACAAACAAATAAATGCAAAAAGAATCTGGACATTCCCCTGTTCCAAAATTGTTTTCATTGACACTATTTGAAGGCACATTAAAACGAAGATAATGTTGATGGGTATCTCTAAAAGAAAATAAGTCCTTCAGTCACCATCATGAAGGATCGACCAGGGATCAAACACAGGGCTGCAAAGAATGTCAGGAAAGACTGTGTAAGGCTCTTCTGAGTATTTCAAGACTTAGGGGCTTAGACATATATTGCTTTATTTAGCTCACATTTCTGTATGTCAGCAATTTAGTCTGGATTACACTGGATTGCTTTCTGGTCTTAGTGGGATTCAATCCTGCATCTGTACTCAGTTCTCAAGTTTCAGTTACTAGGTGCCCTAGGGTGACCTCAATCCATCATCAGATCAACCCGGTTTGTTCCTGCACCAACTCGGAAAGTTTCCAAGAGAGCCAGCCCAACCATTTACAGCACCTCAAGGCCTACATTGGGAATGGTCATAATATCATTTGGGGGTGTTCGATTGAGAAAATAATTCACATCGTTCCCACTGTGTGGGGAAATAATTTCCTCTAACTGTGAACTCACATTGCAAAGAATTTGGTTGGATGCAGAGATAGAGCACTGTGGTCATTATTGTAATCTACTGCTCTGACATTCAGAAAGAAAGGACTAATTTATAGAGCATAACTATCAATAAATTACTTACAAGAGATAAAAAAATTCATCTCAAAAAAAAAATTCATCTCAATTAACTAATGGATTGAATCTGAGGCTTAGAGTAAGAAAATGTCATTGTGACCAGATATTTAAGAACAAACAAGGTTATTGAATCTCTCAGAGCTTCCATATCTTTGTATTTAAGTAGGATAATGGCAATATTTAACTTACATGATTACTATGAAGATAAGTCATGTAATTTATGAAAAATTATCTATAAAAGAGCATATCAAATATTATTAGAATCGGCAAAGTCTAGAAGTTAAGTGCATTAGCTCTGGCATACAGGGTGTCTAGATTTGAATGATATACCCACCACTGATTAGCTGCTTGCCCTAAGGCAAGTTCTTATACTCAGTACAATGTATCTTCTCACCTATACATAACTATTAGTTTTACTGTTCGTATTAGGATCCTCACTTGGACAATCTGTTGGAATCCATTTATCAGACAACAAATGCTTTAAGGCTTGGCATAATATTTTATACTTAGACATGTCTTCATTGGAATCAAGGGATATTATGTAGACATAGGAAATTCATTTAAACTTTCTGTTTTCTCGTGTGGTTAAGTAGGAACGTTTCTAAATAACTTGGCTACTCATAGAAGTCTCAGAAGAATTCATTAGTCCCATGGTAGTTACAGATATTGAATGCTAAGAATTTCCTCCTTTAGATAAATCTTTGTCTAAGTTTATTCATGAGAATAGAGCCCATGCGAAGACTTCTTTCAACATTAAATGAAGAGCCTCACAAGATTTGATAGCAGTAGAGCTAACATTAGGAGCATTCCTCATGATTTTAGTAAAGGCCGTACATAAAAATTAGAAAAGTCCCAGCTCTAGGTTCAAAACTTGATTCAAACCCTAAACTGGCCATTTACATAGCTTTTCTTGAACTCTACTAGTTTCTAACTAAAAAAAAATTTATTTCACTGTAAGTCTGTGAGTTTGTCATACTGTGGTGGCTTGTGTGTCTCTGGGTTGCTGGCAGCTGTCTCTGGTTATTTCAGATGCCAGCAGGGTCACCCAACGTGAACAATTTTCAGCTGAGTTTCCAGACTAAGAACAGATAAAGGAGAAGGAATTGGCTGCCCACTTCAGAGGAGGTAGCTATGAAAACATGATGCATAGCTTCAAAATATTGTCAGATCCTGAAGGCCTAATGGATGAAAGCAGAACATTGTCAGAGATGCTGCCGGAGGATGTCCTCAGGCATTGGAAACATGATGGAGGAAGAGCTGCTTTCTCAACGTAGAGTTGGCCATGGTGTCGTGAAGGGAGAAATGACTGTGGGAGCGGAGCCGTTGGGGTCTTCACTTGTTGATGGAGCACAACTGAAGGTGAGAAGAAACAACGATAACAATCTCATAGTTGGAACCTGGAATGTATGAAGTATGATTTAGGAAAGTTGGAAATTGTCAGAAATGAAATGGAATGTGTAAATATTGATATATTTACTAGGCAATTGGCATAAAAGAGCTGAAATGGACTGATATTGGACATCTCAAATCAGAAAATCATATGGTGTACTCTGCTGAAAATGGAACAAAGGAACGACATTGAATTCATTGTCAAAGAGGACTTTGCAAAATCAGTTTTGAAGTACGATGCTGTCTGTAATAGAATTATATCTATCTGCCTTCAAAATCCAATCAATACAACTATTATTCAAATTTGTACAATAACCAAAATTGCTAGTGATGCAGAAATGGAAGAATGCTACTAATGCCTGCATTCTGAAATTGTGCAAATATATAATCAAGATGCACTGATGATTATTGGTGATTAAAACAGAAAAGTTGGAAACAAACAGGAAGCAACAGAAATTAGAAAATACGGTCTTGGAGATAGAAACAAAGCTGGAAAACACACAATAGAATTTTGAAAGACCAACAATTTGTTCATAGCAAATACACAAAAAGTGGGTATTCAACTAAACTTCCCCAGAATGAACACACAGACATCAAATTGACTACATCTGTGGGAAGAGATGACTGAGAAGCTAAATATCATCAGCTAAAACCTGTCCAGGGACTGACTAGGCTCATACGTAAGTTCAGGTTAAAGCTGAAGAAAATGAAAATGAATCCATGAGAGCCAAAATATAACCACGAATCTATCCCACCTGACAAAGTGCTAGAAGCATATCCATGTCTATACAAGGCTTCCAAATGGAAGCCAGCTACTTGGCCAACTGACTGGAAGAGATCCACCTTTGTACCCATTCCAAAGAAGGGTGACCCAATAGAATGCTCAAATTATAGAACGATGTCATTTGTATCACATGCAAATACATTTTTCCTGAGGATCAGCCAGCAACAGTTGCAGAAATATATTGACAGGAAGCTTCCAGAGGCTCAAGCCAGATTCAGAAGATGATGTGGAACAGGGATACCATTGCTGATGTCAGATGGATCTTGGCTCAAAGCAAAGAATATCAGAAAGATGCTTACTTGCGTTTTATTGACTATGCAAAATCCCACGTCAGCTTCCCAATGCCCTTCCAAGTAGATGTTATTAGGCTTTGTACAACTGCACAAGATCACGACAGGAGCCACCAAGGATACTCCAAACAACCACCACTTGGCTTCAAAGTCAAGGGTTTGTGGAAGTGTATTATGTTTTATTTTATTTATTGATGCATTCATTCATTTATTTACTTAATAATTCTCCTTATAGAGTAACAATAGCACCAAATAAGACTAGATGTTTTTTGCTGGACAAACTTGAAATTTTTTAAACTTTTATTATTTTAAGCTTAAATGATTCTTGAGCCATGAGTTTTAGCTTCTTCAGTTTCTTCTGGGAAATCTTTTTCTTCTGTGCAACCTCCTCTTCCGGTTTAGGAACAATGTGTTCCTTTTCAGTCAGGATCATCGCAGTGTGGCAGGGGGAGCTCATGTATGATGGATTCTCTGACCATGAGCTCCCATGGCACATCTTGGGGGCTTTGTTCACCTGGATGTGCTCAATGACTAGAGAATCCACATCTTAACCCTTCAGTTCAGCATGACTTTCTGCATTTTTAAGCATGTGAAGCAAAAATTCAGCACTCTTTTTGGGCCACCAACCCTGGATCCAACCCCACTGTTTGGCCTGGGCACACCTACCCACGCCACCATTGTAATGTCGTAAGGGCAGGCACTGCTTCTGCAGAGTGATGTCTTTTGAGTATTTGGTGGCCTTCTGGATATGCATGCCTTTGATGGCCTGGGCAGTTTCCCGGGTGTTCTTGAAGTGGATCCGGAGGTTCAACCCTCTTGATTTGCAGGATTGTGTAGGGTTTTCTGGGTCAAGTGAGTAGTGAACCATTTTGGCAGATCACCTCAGGCTGCTACAAGATGAGGACAAACTTGAATTTTAATCTCACTTTATTTATACCAAACCCCAACCAAACTCACTCCTATTGAGATGATGCTGATTCACAGCTACATGCAAGCACACACTATTTTGTATTCTTTTTTCTTTCACTTACTCAATGTACATTTATTGAAACCATATTATGTGCCTGAAATTATGGGATACTGTGATGTGGACTGAACACACTCACTGTGTAACCTCAAGCAAATTATTTGACCACTTTGACTGTAAAATCATGTTAATCACTATGTTTACCCCCATCCCTGGCCACATCCCCAGGAACCCTTGTTCTAGTTAGCATCTTTATACATTCACCACACCTATTTCATATACCAGAAAACAGAGAAAGATGTATAACAGAGATTCAAGAATGTGAAAAACAATAACAAAATACAACAGAGTTAACAGTCAATTTTATATGTACATACCCAGATCAATTTCAGAAGCAATTGGTTAAAACTTGTCATTTAGTTTGTTTTTGCTTGTTTGTTTGTTATCTACTTCTATGTATATGGTCTGTTCTTCTAATCATATAGACTGGTAATATGTAAACCATTGACTTTCTCAATCTCTGATTATCCAACTATTAATTGGTTGCACCAATCTATGACTCTCCCCTATTTTTTCTCCCAATTCCAGCTTGGCTTTCCACATTGATTTGAGTGATATAAATGGTTAATGTGTTTGGTTGATAACCTAAAAGCTTGGGGTTCACGTTCACTGAAGAGGACCCTCATAGAACTAAGTGTAAGCGAGCAACAGGTAGACCAAAGTAGTAAAGTAGGAGATTATTTAACATGAGAATTTCATGGCCTGTGGTATGGTTTCACAAGGTTCAGTGGGACCATTTTGAGACAATAAATAGAAATGTGCATGACCATTTGGTCAGCTGCTATCCAGAGGTGATGATGGATTGGACATTGAAGAGGAAGAGTCATCACATAACCCCTCTGATGTTAGCTTGACAGCAAAGTGGATGTTTGTGTCATATGCTGAGAGGATGGGATGATAAATTTGACAGCAGGTTTAGGAGCGTAAATTACAATTAAAACTTGGATATGTTAAATCAGGTATGTAAAATACTCAAGTAAGGATAAAATTTTAAAAATTGAATAATTGACTCTCAAACTAAGAGGATTCTTCCTAATTTGAGATATATGTTTGAGAATCAATAATAAGAAGATTCTATTATTATATTTTTGCATATACCACACCCATGTAAATAATGCACACATATTTAAGGCACACAGTGCACACAGGGAACTAACATACAAGGAACTTGCATGGTTCTCAAAGAAAAAGAACAACAACATGGCCATGAATTGCATGAGAATATAGTAAGTTCAGTGAGTAAATCAAATCGCCCGTAGAGAGAAATTTAAGAGATCTCTGAAACTACGCAACATTTAAATATTAGTAGAGGAACTAAGGAAAGTATGATGTGTTTTCTAAGAGAGGAAATGGTCTCACCAAAGTTGTTTTCAATTGTGCTAAATCCTACTGAAATGTCAGGTAGCATGAAAACAAGGTATGTGTTTTCAGTCTGAAATCAGCGCGCTGCTGAATGTAGTTTCAATGAAGTGGGGACTCAAAAAACAAACAAATGCACTGGCATAGAGTCTGTATATTTGAATTCATAGTAGAATTGTCCCTTTAGAGTTCCCAGAGTAGAAAGTCTTACCTTTCTCCTGTGGAACAGCTGGTGGTTTTGAAGTGCCGACCTTGTGGTTAGCAGTCCAACAAGTAACCACTAGGGCACCAGGGCTCCTAAAGTAGGGACAAAAGAAGTCACGTTGAAATGAACTGGTAAGTCAAAGGAGTTGGTGTACCAGTGAGCTGGATACTGGGCAGTCAGAGATCAAGAGCAGATGCTCTTTCTAGACATTTGCCTCTGAAGGAAAGTGCTTGTAAAGAACGAGTATGTAAAGATATGTAGCATCAAAGAGGGTGTTTCGTTAACAATTTATTATCTCATTTTGACACAAAGCATGAAAAGCACATAGCAAGACAAACAAAATGGAAATGCCTCTTGTGAGGCAGTTTGGGGGAAAAGTTTTAGAGGAGTGCAACTCAATGTTTATAACTACTGAAGTAAACAATACATTTGCTTTTAGTTGACTAGTTAACTAGTTTCTTCTACAGATCATTTTCTTTCTTTCTTCTCATTTCCCCAATTCCATCCTGAGTTCTAGGAGGCTGGCTTTTGATTTGTGATCTATACCTCTTCCCACTTGTGAGACTTCAGTTTTGTGTCAAGTTGGCTGGGCTGGAATTCTCACTAGTTAGCTATGAGTCCCTCACATTTTCCCCCATAATGTAAGCAACTCCATAAAAATTAGGATGTAGTGCAATCTCTTACCCAGATCACAGCTTGGTCATGTCTCCTTGGGGGTGTGATCTACTTCATATCTCTAAATAGATAATATGAATAGAAGTAGATCTCTCTCTTCTTCCTGGTGGCCTGGATCCAGTGTCTGGCTTCTTGATACTTGGGGAGGTCACCTGCCAGTTGTCTGTTGACTGTGGATCCAGTTGACTCTGCCTTCGTTTGCCTGCACCTGCCTCAACTCTCTCTCCACCTGCTTCCTGCCTCCACCTACTTTTCCCGTTGCCTGTTTCATCCTCTTACTTCCTGGAACATTGGCCCAGCAGCTGCATGAGTTGTCAAGTGTCTCAACTTGCCATCTGGTCCACAGCTGTGTGGTTCACCCTTTTGATAAAAATGTCCTTCTTATACATATATACGTGTCACTGGTTTTGTTTCTCAGGGAAATTCATCTTAACATTGTACCATTAGTAAGATTCTTGGCTTCTTTAGTCAGACTTCTGCATGAT
>NW_022111320.1:23425090-23435198 GCF_000313985.2 Echinops telfairi
GTCTCTTGACCAGAGGACACAGGCCTTGAGGGAAGAAATATCATCTTTTGATATATCATCTTGTGATTCATAAAAGAGAAGATGATGTAAGTGCTAATGTGATTTAATTTTAATTGAAATATTAATTACTGAATTTTATGAGATCTCCACCCAATCTGAGCTTTTTCCCAATGAACTCATCTGAATGGTCTGTTCTGTTCCTGTTACGACTCTCGTGTTCCATCTACTTCCGTCTCTACTTCCGTTCACATCCTCTTCTCCTAGCTCCTGTCACAGAAGAGGCCTATGACCCACTTTTCTAATATGGATGAAAGTCATCACATATGTGGCCAACAACAACCCATACTCTTGCCTGACATGTTTTGAGTTATGGAACTAACTTTGTCAGACTTGAAAGGCAGCTGGTCTGGGTATCTTGCTAAAACTTCTGTCTGTTGTAAGCACATCATCCATTGCTTACATATAAGCTTCTTGCCTCCGAGTTCTTTTTAATTGTTTTTCGGCCTGTAGTTAGACAACTCTAACAAATAGATTCCAAATAGGATATCGTTATATTTGCAGTAGCTGGGTAAAGATTATTCACCTTTACTAATAGGACTTTGATCTTGATGATCATGCTAGTTTATGAACAATAGGCACAAGGAAAACCCCAATGGGGCAGAATGGGGCAAACTCTGTGCAGTGTGGAAAAGCAGCAATATGTCAAGTCATTCCTATTGCCATTATCTCTTAAATAGAACTTGCATGTCCACTCTCCTTTCCACAGGCTCTTGGTGCCTTGTTTCTAACTGTCTACAGTTTTCTTTTCTCAATGATTATTTTAAATTAGATAAATTAAAGTCTAACCAAAACTAATTTTACATAATATCCCAGTCCATTTGTGCAGTCTCTCTAAAATCCTCTAAGCTATGTCTCTAGGCAGTAGGGTAGCTAATTATTTACCCTCCCAGCAGCCTCTAAGGTACTACGGATCCTATGTTTAGAACAGAGAATGATTTCATTTGATTAGGAGAAAAAAATTTCCACAGCCTTCCTGAGATAACATGAAATTTCCACCTATCTAAAGGGACTCGGCAATTTACGCTCTGCAGATTCCTTTGGATCCTGAAATAACATGCAGTGATGCATAGACACATGGTCATTATGCCCCAGATTTGCTCATTTAGGAAATCAATTTTTAAACGTTGGGGATATGCAAATTCAATTATTCCTGAACTGCAGAATGATAATCATGCACTGAAATCAGAATTAGCATATCCACGTGCAGCAGGCTTCTCCTCCCTCAGGTCCTCTGCCACCTGTTGAATTAATTTGGTCTCATCCCTTGACATCCAGGAGGCTCCACATATGACAAGGGCAGACTAACTTAACCTGTTGTCAGAGGAAACTGCAAAGTTACAAGAGAGTCACATCTCAGCAGAACATGGCAGCGAGGCAAAAACTGGAACAAATTCTTTAGCTAATCAGTCACCAGATATCCCCAAACAATGCACCTTGGCAAGCCAGGACCATTGGAATCTAATTAAGAAGGTTCTCTTCTGGCCCACCAGGGAGCTGCACAATGTCAAAGGAGCAGTGCTTCACTGGGATGGTGTGTGTTGGGCAAGCGCTTGGGAATTAAACTCTTTCTCATTGTGCTTTTTAAAGATTTCTGAACCATAGGGCAATTCTGCTTTCTAGAGAAGCAGAAATACATTTCATTGTCAATCTGATTTTAATCTACACGCAGAGAAAAGCCTCTTGACTGATATTCATCATCGCCCTACCGACTCCAAGTCTCCCAATGGCTCAGGACACTTATTATAGACAAAGCATTAAACTTTTTACAAAAGAAAATAACCAGCACATAATATTCCCTGTCCAAGAGTTATCACATGAAACATTTCCTTGCATCTGTGTTGGATCCATTTAAGTTAACGAAATCTCATTTCCTCACACTCCTTTCCAAATGGGGTATTCCAATTACTCACCCAACAAACACGGTGGGCTCTCCTTGCCCTCCCCCTGCCTCCGACATAAGGTGCCTTGCTTTGACCAAGGATAAACCCCGTCGACAGACGTATTGCTGGATTCAGATTGCTGAGCCGAAACAGGAACAGGACCGACAAGCAGCCCAAACGTACTTGCAGACAATCTCTACAGATGCACATTTATGATTTAATACTCAGCTCTGTCTCATCTCTGTCCAGAAGCCCCTGCACTAGCCTGTGGAGACACTAGCTCTCCGCATAGTATTTTACTGCTATCAGGCTTGCTGCGGGGTTCTTCACATAACTAAACTTCTGGTGAAAATACTAATTTTCTTGTTCATCTTTGTATCCCTCAAGTCTGGCAAAAATTAGATGCCCAGAAAATAGACAAATGTTTTGGACTGATTAGATGAAGATAATCTGTATTTGGTAAAAAGCATGAACGAAATTGCTCGTGTCCTTATTAATTCTAACCTTATGGGCTTTTTTTTATAGCTGGAACACACGTATTACAGCACCTTACTACCTCTTTACGCACTGCCATTGAGTGGATGCCAATTCCAGGTGACTCTCTAGGCCAAGGGAGCGCTGTCTCCGAGAGGTCCAGAGAGTGGGACTCCATGGGAGTAGAAAGTCCTGTCTTGCTCCCGAAGAGGAGCGGGTGGTTTCAGAAACGCAGACCTTGCGATTAGCAGTGTGACACGTAACCACTCTGCCATGATTTGCTGATTTGCCATGTCTGAGGAGAATACAAATCTCCATTTAGAAGGATTTTAGAGACAAACTAAGGTTCCTGGATTCTTGTAACTCGTCGCTGAGTTTTGTTCTCTCAGCATCATCTTAGTCTGTCTCGGTGTGGTTGTTCTTTGGTTGCTCGCACTTTTAACACTGACTTCTGTCCTTCCTTCCAAGTCAGCCGCAGCTCTTTCAGCTTAACCTCCTCATCCGTCCTAGGACGTCTCTCCATTCTGTCTGTTTCTATGCCGTCACATCCTCTGGTCTATGGAGCTGGGTTTTCATCCCTCCCTCATCTTACCTTCATTTCTGAGGGATCCTTATGATCCCTCTCGGTCATAGAGATTGCTGTTTCCCAATATAAAGGAGCTTTTACTTTTTTCTTTTGTGTGTGTGTGTTTTCTTTTTCTGAACAAAATATAGAGTAAGGAAGAGTCCGAGATCAAAACATAGACTTTAAAACACAGTTTTTGGTAAACAAAATCAGCAAGAGAATAGATATGAATGCCATTTTTTAAGAGAATAGGAATTTCTAAAATTATTTTTCCTCTTGTCCATCTATCCAAAACCATCTTGGTGAATAAGATTTTAGAGCTTTACTAAGTGAGCCATCTTAGAGTTTTACTCTGTGCCTGGGGTAGGTTGAAGAAAAATCTATGGCTGAGGACGCAGGAAGCTCTGAACTTGGCCTTTCTAGCTTAAAGAATGAAGAGAAGCGGAAGGGAGGGGGAAGGATTGTAGACCTCCATGTAAGCACTCACATTATCAAACTGCTACAAAGAAACCCAAGGACAAATGAAGATTTCTTAAATGCGATACAAGTAGCAGTAAGTAGAAAAGGGAAAAAAAATGATAAATTGGTAAAACGGACCTGCAAAATGAGGTCTTGTTCGGTCTGTGAGCCTTGATAAGTTTCTCTGTACATTCCTGTGGTTTTAACAGTATTACAGCAAAGACCAGTGGAGTTCCCTTCGACGAAGGTAAGCTAAGTCAGAGGAGAGCGGGAGATACGCCTGAGGTCTTTGCTAGCCCCACGAGGGCGGTGGGGACGGTGATCTGAGAACATCGATGATTCCCGGCTGAGCTTCTCAGGAAAACCCCTACTTACGGCGGTTGAGGTTCTTGCCGCAACACTGGAGGAGCACCCAGAAAAGATCAGCCACTCTTCAGCGCTGCTTTTGCCAGGTTTCTACCGTCCAGCAAGCAGCCCAGCCCAGTCTCCTCAGGACAAAGATCATCAAGGGCCCAGGCAACACCATATGGGTACGAAGAAGCTTGAACCACATGTCTGCAGTATGTATGCAAAAAAACCAAAACAAAACCCTGGAGAAGGGCAGAAAAGGAGGTATGGGCTCGTAGAATACAGAGAACGTTCCGAGACATCTAATCAGAAACTAAATGATGACATTTCAACTGCGGTCTTGACTGAGACCACTGCGTGAGTCTGCGCTTTGTCTCTCAATTAGCTTGCTATGTAAAAGCCAGCGCTCTGGAATCAGATCTTCTGAGTTCAAGGCTTTGATCTGCAGTGCGCCAACTGGATTAGCTGAGTAGACAGTATAACTTTCCTCAACCTTAATTTCTTTATCTGACCTTCCCATGGACCACTTTAGTATCTATGCATGTTGTAACTTGCTGCCCAACTCATGGCAACTTTATGTATACCAGAATAGTCCTGCACCATCTCTACATACGTTTACACCATAATACAGTCTGTGACACATACTACTATGTGTTCCATGACGGAGAATCATTAAATGTCCCACCACAGCATGGTAACCTCACAACTGAAGAGGATTGAAATTAAGCAGGATGGCTTAGGAGTTCTCAAAGAAGGTGGCTTAGACCAAACAACTAAATGGCTGTTTGAAATTGATGAGTTGGCATTTAAATCAAATAGTTCCACAAAGCTGAAAAAAATAATATGTCTCGGTATTGCTATACAATGGAACTAAGTCATGCAAAACTTTGTGCACGGAAAGATTCCAACTTCCTGGTGTAATAAGATGGAAGGATGAGAGGAGAAATAGAAGGCTTAATTCAGAATTCATAGGAAAAACTGTCATTTGAAAAAGATAACTATAGTGTATAGGGTAGTATTTTCTAAATGACAGGTCTCAACTCATATCAATATAGTGTGTTCTGACTAATATATTCTTTTTAAAAGAAAGAATGAGTGGAATGAAATAGATTGTATCAAATTGGATTGCACATAGAAAAATCTTATATTATTTTATAAAATTTTGTTTCAGCATATAAAGTAAAAATGTGCATATGCTAATGATTCACTAGAATGTAAAATTTGCTTATAATGTACATCCCACTGTCTGAGAGATGAAATGAATTGGAAAAAGACAAGTGTAATGAGAAGTGCTTGTCATAATATGAAAAATGGCTTTAAAATTTTTTGTTTTTTAACTGACTTAGAGAAACTAATTCCGGTGTTGTCATCCCGAGCCATTGAGTTGATCACCTCATGGTGACATCACGTGACAGAATATGACTACCCGTCTGTTTCTACACTAACCTTGAAGGGAGTAGATCATCAGATCTTCCTTCTATGTAGCAGTGGGTGAATACAAGCTGCCTCTGTGGGTTATCAACTGAGAATTTTCCCATTGTGCTCTTCCAGGAAAGTATAAATCTAGGCAATATATTCAGTCTCTCGACTTCAGAGGGCAAAACTCAATGATCCACTCTATGGATGCCTTCCAGGCCCAATCATATATCATTCTTCTAGGTTAGTTTATGCGTAAGTGCTGAGTTTAGTTTGGGTGGCTTTGAGATTCAAACGCATGACATGTGCATAGACATACACTGAGTTAGGCAGACCTTGATAGCCAGCAGGCAGAGTTAGAATGATAACAATCATGTCTTTAAGAAGGACTTCAAGCGTGGTGACTTAGATCTCTAAGCTCTGCCTTCGCAACCTGTTCTTATTGTTATCAGGTGCCTAAGAGATGGTTCTGGCATTGTGTCTCACAGAATGAAATGCTATCCAGCTCCGTCCAAGCTCCGTGATCTTCCGATGAGCTTGGTTCCATTGCTGAGGCTATGTATCAACTCATCTGATTCAGGGTTTTCCTCACCTTCACTAACACTTTACCAAACTCGACGTCCTGTGCTAGGGATTGGGTTTTACACACACATGTATTTTATAATGTCCCCGAAAATAATGACTTTCTGCACAAGAACTTTCTTGAGAATAGAATAATCTCTTTATTGAATAGCCATGATGTCTAACAGTGGTATGTTTATAGTAGAAATACATATAATCCTGTGTTAAATAAAATGGTGGAATTTTCTTTCAGCTCTGAAACTCTGAAACAATTAGAGAAACTAGAATTAAAAAAAAAATCTCCTAAGAGTGAAGAGTCATGATAGCAAATGGTCCTAACGGAGCTTACAATTGCTTTTAATATTCTACTTCTTGATGTGACTGGTATTTACAAGCAGCGAAAATGTTTACATTTTGTGAAAATTTAACCTTATATGTGAGTACTTCTCTGTGCCTATATACACCTTAAAATGAGACAAAGTCATGCCCTACAGTGAGAGAAGTGTAAGATCTCCAAAATCTTGCTAGAATTGCTGAGCCTTAAATAATTCCTGTGTTTGCATTGGAGGATAATGCACAAAAGTAGGGAGGCAAAAAGTAGAGATGTCTGTTGTTCTCAGGGACGTTCTGGACCCAAATTCTATATGAAAACTGCCAAAGGCTGTCTGCCCATTTTTATCACTGGCAGGCAGCCCATTTGTGCATCAAAAAGCACAATCCCTGAATAGTCACGCTTCCTTGTTTTACACATGTAGAGCCATCACTCCAACAGGCAGGGTGATGACAGCAGTCACGTTGTTGTTATGATACTGGTTTATTGTTGTCAGTCTAAAATTAGAAGCAAATGATTTGCTGGAGTTGGGATTTGTTGAATTTTCCCACCTTGTTTATTTTTGGACCAAACATTACAGTTGTTATTGAGCACTTCTTAATTTTCCTTGCAACGGCCTCCTGCACAACCACACAGAAGACATTTGTTAGGAATATGTGAACCCCAAACAGAGGCACTCGGCATGACTGAAATGACTGCCCCACCTCTAAATTGAGCCTCATTGTAAATCAAATTGCAAGTTGGCCTAAAAGCCTTGCTCCCGCTGCTGTAAAGAGATGATTTAGCTTCGAGGGAAAGTTTAACTGCTTGTCACCTAAAAGAAGCAAGAAGCCAGATTGTAACCTGAGCGAGGAATTGTTTGGTGGACAATGTTTGTCCAGAGTTTTTGCCTGACTTGCTCCAAAAGATCCCTGGTCAACATCTTCCTGTACGTTAGAAAATAGAAATGATAAGGTAAGAAGAATTGCAGTTTAACACCCCCCTGTAACTTTGACAGCACATCGTCCTTACTTTAATCTACCCAGTAACAACCTCTCTCTCGCCCTGCAATCTGGAACATTATGGTATCTGCCTGTGTACTGGTGCATCCTGAGTTGTAAATCTTTCTACCTTTCAACAAAACTCTGTGTTCACCTTAACAGAGTGTAAGACGTGTGCCTCACCACAATAGTTACTATCTACAGAGAAAGCAGATTAGCATCATGATAGGTTCAAATTCTACATCTCATGACTGATCTTTAGCAATTTATTTCTTTGTTTCAACAGTGGTTTCCTTACTACAATGGGAATAAAACCATTTGCCTTAGAGGATTGAGGTATTAAAATAATATTAATAAAATTTAATATTAAGAGAATATTATATTATTATTAGTGTTTAATATTAATTTTAAGGTCCCATGACTTAAAGGTCCCATGTATACATGTTGGAAGTGATGTGGTGGTTTTGCAGGACATGGGAGGTCTTCTTCTATCTTTAGAATAACAAGCCATCCATTGGTAGCATGTCTTTTTCTGTAGACCCACCTTTGTATCACAGTAACTAGTATAGGTAACCCAAATGAGTCTACATTCTGAGACTGGAAGTAGTAGTCTTAAATCATCATCTTCCTGTGGTTTTCAACTCATTGCTTACATTTTCTATAGAGGAGGGTGTAAATGCTAGCTTTAGTTAAAAATGAAGAAGTCAACAAACACACTCAACTGTGGTACCTTGCTCATTCTTGGTGCTGAGCAATGGTTCAGCATTCAGATGCTAACTGAAAGGTTGGCAATTGAACACACCCAGAAGCTCATTAGGTAAAAGACCCAGTGATTTTTTTCTGTAAAGATTTTCCCTTAGAATAGGTAAAAGACCCAGTGATTTTTTTCTGTAAAGATTTTCCCTTAGAATAACCTCTCCTCTGTCTCAAGGTGCTACCATGAACTCCATGGCACATGACAACAACAACACATCTGATCTCAACTTCTCTTCTTACTTTGTGTACACATATCCACCAGTAACCCACCCCCTGGCCAATCTGTTTTTCTTTTTCATTCAGCACACTAGACTAGACATGGTGTTGGGCACTTTCATTATTTCAACTTAGATTTCTACTACTACCTTCAGAATATCATTTTTTCAAGTGGAAAAAATGTTTTAAGCCAATGATAAGTGGTCAATTTGAGAGTAACAGGCTCTGAGAGGGCAAAAATGTGAAGGCCTTTCCAGAACCAATTATGGCCAACTAGCTCTGGCTTTGGGCATCTCTGATAAGACCAGGAAGGCATGCACACAACTTGGGATCATTGTCAACTGCATTATATTTGACTTGTACATCTCTGAGCCTTAAGAGTATGGTTCAGACCCAAAGAGAACTCTTTCTGAGGGTGGGGGACGGGGTGTCACATATTGTTGTAGGAAAGCACTTGTCTTCAGCTACATCATTTTCTAGATTCTTGAGTAGTTAACATACATATTTATTTTAATGCTTGGAGGCAGGTTCAATTTCGAATTCCTCCTGTGGAGGCCATTAATTAAAAAGTAAGATCTTAACTTAAAATCCAGTAGGGAAAAAAAATGAGTTTAAAAAAAAAAGCCTCCCAAGTGAGAAACCGTCAACACACAGAAAGAAAATTAAAATAGTCCTTAAGCATATGAAAAGATGCCATAATTCACTTGTAACCAAAAGAAAAGCATATTAAAACTACACTAAGATACCATTTCTTACCTATCTAATTGGCAAAATTGTGAATGATTAACAAGGAAGACTAATTCTACTCGTGCGGCTGGATGAAAACAAGCACATTCATAAACAGCAGGTGGGACTAAAGAATGGAACACCTCCTATTGAGAAGAAATTGGCAATATCTGCCAAAATTATGTACGCATTTGCCCATTGACAAAGGTATCTCACTCCTAAGATTTTACCTGAACAATTAAGAAACAACATATGCAAGATGATTTATTTTTGCCTTATGAGCAAAACGGAAATCTTGCAAAAACCTGTCCATAAGCAAATGCAGTCAGAAAAAAAAGATATATATCTTTATAATCAGATATGGAGTGTTTGGGTTATAAACCAAAATCTAATGAAAGCGCTTACCTATGAAAGTATCTAGGAACACAGTAGAAATGCTGGCCCACAAATCAGAAAACATTTAATGTGGGAGATTTTTTTTCTTAGCTTTAGAATCTTGTAAATTTATATACTCAAAATAGGATTAATCCAAAAGATTATAAGGAAAAAATTAAATAATAATTTTTAAAATTCCATGCAAAATTTTAAAAAAATAAAATGAAATGAAAAATAGAATTAAATGAAAATAGAAAGAAATGAACCCAGCATCTCACATTGATTAAAAATAACCACACAGAAGAAAAATAAGTAATGGAAGAACTTCTGAACCTAGTGGAATCCTAAAAACAAATGGAATCTTAATAATAAAACAAAAACTTGAACATTAATTATCAGGTTTACTATTAGTAGTGGAATTGATATTAAAAACATATAAATTCAATGCCACTGAGTCCATTCCAACTCATAGCTCATAGTGTGATAGTTAGATTTATTGTGCCAACCTGGCCAATAGGAACATGTGGGATTAATCAGGTCACAGTTTGATTGGAGCACAAAGAGATAAATGGCACTGCAAGGTCCACCCCCTTCTCTCTTGCTCTCTGGAGCATGCTGTTCTGTTTCTTTGTGTTTGCTACACCAACTCTGGGCCAAGCCAATCGGTGGATTGTGTGGCTAGAGCTTGAGGCTCCTTAGAAACGTGCTTCTCCACATTGCTGGAGCGTACATCGCTTGAGCTTCAGGCTGGTGGATCCAGGCTTCTCGCACTGCTTTCATGCAATACCCCATCCGGACCTGCTTCACTTAGCTCCTGAGCTACTGGCTGTTGCTGACCCACCTTGCTCTGTGCTGCCTGTGGGTAGACTCTGCTTGCCTTGCCAAAGGAAGGACTCCACTATCTGTTTCCTTGACCTTGGACCCAGCAGCCCACATGAGTTGAAGGACTTCCAGTATATTA
>NW_022111320.1:23435461-23453842 GCF_000313985.2 Echinops telfairi
CTGCTGTAGGTTTCTGAACCTGTAAATTTTTATGGAAGTAGAAAGCCTCATCTTACTCCCTACTAGAGGCTGGTGGTTTAGAACTACTGGCCTAGCAGTTAATCTGACCTACTATGCCTACGATGCCACCAAAGCTCCCTAACAGAATTGATTTAGTATTTTAAAAATAGTTTTTGGTGTAATATAGTAAACTGAAAATGAGTTAATATATTATTGTTTCTGGAAACCAGATTCCCCCATGAGAAGTTTACAAATAAGGAGTGAAAAAAGGCCAGGAAGTCCTATGGTATTGTACTTGAACTTTAAGTATGATTATGGCCTGAAAAATATCTACAAAAATATTTTTCCTAGCTTTGCATACTGAAAATGTTTTTTCAAAACATTTTCCTAGCTTTCCATCCTACGATTAGGATTAGAACAATTAGGGGTGGTGAACAGACTCCCAGAAACACTTTACCTTCTGTGGGTAAAATATGGTCTGTGTGTATATTCTTCCTTTTCATTTGTTTGCTTGTTTTCACACTCCTTGCAGAATTTAAAGAGACTTGGTTGTTGACAGGCGGTAAGCACACAAGGGGGCCATAGGCAGGATCCGGTGAACAGTCCTCGGTGTGCTGACCCCTGACCTAGACGCGGAGGCATTTCAGCAGCAAGGAAAGCACCTAGCTCCCGACTTGAGTCCGTAGATGCACTTGCTGGATAAAGGGAACAGAGCTCTTGGTAGAAACACAGAATGCCAGATATAGGAGAGGAAAAACCCAAGGTGCTTCTGGGACATTTCATGCTAGAAAACAAGGAAGAATTGCCAGGGTGTAGTAAAAAGAAAAAACAGTGTTTCCACTGGAAAATTTTGTACAGTCTGAACATGGTGGTAGAGTATAAGACATGTGAGGACAATTAGAAATCCTCCTTTGAGCGGTCCTCAAAGAAGTGAGGAAAGTTGCAAAGTCAACATTTTGCATGTCGTTAAATAATCCAGATAGTAATGATAGAGAGAAAACAACACAATGAGATAAAAATTGTCAGGGTACAGAATAGTTACATGATCTTAAAGAAAGCCTACAGTCAACTTATGAATTGCAAAATATAGTAAGAGACTTTACTCTGGAGAAATATGAGAGAAAACACTAAATGATTCATTGAACATTGCCAATAACCAGACAAGTAAATAATGAGATACAAAAGGAAGTTCATGCCATGGATGCAGTATTTTCATAAAAAATATTTAAAACGAATTTAATCACGAAGGGATAAAGAGGCAATCCAGACTGTGGGACATTCTGTAAACTTACTGACCCCAATATTTCAAATAAATCAATACCCCAACAGCATATGATGGCAAGAGAACTGTGCTAGATTAAATGAAGTTACATTAAGAAATATGACAACCAAGTACAATCTGTGACTTTGTCTCAACCTAATATGCAGAGCAAAAATAACATCTAGAAAGAAAATGTTTGTAAGATAATTTGAAAAAAGGAAGTGGGCATATAGACTATCGCCCCACTGGTGCAGTGGGCCACACGTTTGGCTGCTAACCCCAAATGCCAGCAGTTCAAACATAGCAGTGACTCCCAGGGAAAAGGTGAGGCTATCCACACTCCCAGACAGATTTATAGGCTCAGAAACCTAGAACTAGGGGGCATTTCTACTTAGTCATGTAGTGTCTCTGCGAGATGGAAATGACTCAGCGGTAGCGAGTGGAGTTTGCTAGACACTATTATTGCACGGCTTTTAGAGTTGGGGGTGTTCCTTGTCGGCAAGTGGGTTGGTTCTCACGAGAAGCATGCTGAGGTACCTAGGGGTAACATATCATGATGTCTTGAACTTACATTCAAATGGTTCCATAGTATGTATGAATATCAATATTCCTTTAGAGAAAAAGAAAATAAACTCAATGATGTATTTGACTACAGACAGAGAAAACTTGGGAATTCTTTGTGTGCTTCTTTGAAAATTAAAAAGAAAAAAGTGGTGATGGGCTGGCCACAAAAGATGCCTGGCTTTTATTCCAATTACAAAGTAAATAGATTATATGGTCAAGGGTATTCATAAAATAGTTTTTAGCAAGAAGCTAAAAGAAAACTTAAAAATAAAACTAAACATACACTGGAAAGAGGGTATGTAAATTATATCATATTCATATGATAAAATCAGAATCTATACATAGGTACACACACTCCTAGGATTCCTGGCAGTGCGGTGGATGAAGCATCGGGCACTGACTGAGAGTTCTGCAGTTCAAGTCCGTCTGTTCCCAGGGGAATGCACAGTCTCAGAAACCCCAGGGAGCAGCCCTGCTCCCATCACAGGGTCACTCTGAGCCAGAAAAGACTTGATGGCAGTTACAGACACATAAGAGAGAGCTGTTTACAAAAGCGGAAAAGCTTGTTCTCATCCATGTTACAGCAGGCAATTTCTGGAGGGCTCTATGAAAAACCATTGACAGTGATTTCCCTTAGAGCATACGATGGAGGGGTCAGGAAAAGAATTTTAATTTTCACATTATACATTCCTTTCTATTAAAGTTTGTTTGCCATGAGCCTGTTATCACTTTTGTAACAACAACAAAATTTCGACTCTCTCATAAAATAAGCAAGGTTTTATTACACTAAATAGCATTCTTAAAATAACAGACCGAAATGATTATCTTTGACGAATAGCTTTGCTTTGCTAATTAATTAGGCGATTGTTTAACCAAGCTATGTGGGACCAGGACCACAGCCATAGGCAGAGTGGGCAGCACTGATATAAGTGAGCACACTGAAGTTAAGCCATGATTTAGAGCCCATATCACCTGCCTGGCTAGGTTGGATGTCATGAAGACAACCCATGTATAGATAACACATGGTCTTAAAATCCAGAAAGCAAGTCATTGGCCTCAGGATCACTAATTATTGAAAGGTTTTTGTAAGTTGAAGATCAGAGTGCACATGTACATTAGTGTCATCTTCTTAGAGCCTTCAATTAATGAGCAATTATTATGGTCTCCACGGTTTACAAATGGGGAAAATTAGTTCAGAAATTAAAAGGCTTGTCTAAAGTCAAGTTCATTATTGTATCATCAACTTTTTTTACTGGGAGCTAGTGGTCTTAGCTCCCAGTAATAGCTGATGAGTATTTGTAAATAGTAGTAGCAGAGGCATTTCATCATGGAGACCTGACCCTCCATGTGAAGGTTGACTGCATCTTGCTTTGAAGAAAATTGTGTGTCCCTATTCCATTTAGTCTATTGATTTATTTTGGTACTCAGAATCATTACCTGAGATGAAGCAACCTATTTCCAACAGTTTCTGGGAGCTGATAGTAAATGATGGAGCCTGGTGTTACAGTGGGTTACACGTTGGTTATTAACCATAAGATCAGCAGTTTGAAATCACCAGCAGCTCTATGGGGAAAAGATGAGGCTTCCTGCTTCTATAAAGATGTACAGCCTCAGATGTACTAAAGATGTGCTTCTACTATGTCCTAGAAGATCACTGTGCATCACAAATGTGTCAGTGGCAATACGTTATAATAAATTGTGGCAATATCCAGTAAATGTTGCACTAACTTCAAGGCCACTGGTTCAAACCCACCAGCCACTCTGTCTGTAAAATATGAAGATTTACAACATCAAAAACTCTAAATAGGGTTTCTATGAGTCAAAATTATAGAAGGTAGTCCTTGCTACTCTCTATGCATCATAAATCTGATGAACAAGATCTCTTTAAGGTTTCAAAAAGCATAGATGTCACTTTGAGGGCTAAGGTCCTTCTGATCCAAGCTATGACCTCTACATTGCCTCACACACACAAAAGCTGGACAGTGAGAAAGAAAATCACGAGAGGGATTAATGTATCCGAGTGTTGATTACAACCGCAGAATGGAAGCATAATCCTAAAATAGTGTAGGTTTGGCTCCAGAATACAGTGATGAAGGGATTATGAGAATGGAGTGAGTCATGACTTTTTCTATTTCCCAGTGTATATGAAAGTTGTGTTTGCAGTATACTGTAGTCTATTAAGTGTGCAATGGCATTGTGAGAAGGTTTGAAAGATGAGAGGAAATAAAAAAGTGTTGCATAATCCCATAGGAAGCTTTATTATACAAAACAATGTAAGTATAAGCTCCGGTTTCTTGATCGAGCTTCCATCCAGGCCTGTGCACTTCTGAAGGCAGTCTTGCATCTCTCACCCTTCTCCAAAGAACCCTTTCAATGGACACACTGACAGACGGGTCATTCGGGCATCCTCAAGGGATGCAACTGGTATTCCTTTGTGTTTGGGAAACAAAAGAAAGTCTGAAGGGGCAGTATCAAGACTGTCGGGAGGATCGAAGAAGCTGTCCCAAGTAACTCTGTATATGACAGCTCTCGCTTTCCTCAGTGAGTGAGCAGGTGCATTGTCACGAGGGGGAACCACTTCTTAGGACAAGTTTCCTGGTCTCTTTCTAACCAGTACAATTTACAATTAAAAAAATCCCTTCCTAAGTCCCCTGTGATTGTCCTTTGTCCTTGGAGAAAATCTATCAAGGAAAATCTTTCCCTTTGGGATCCCCAATGTAAGTTGCCGTAATCTTCTGAACTGGCCACTTTACCCCGAAGGTTAACAGACCAGCAGGTCCCATTGGAAGCACGGGTCTTGTTGAATGGTTTTTAGGCACCCTTACAAAAGTGAGATAAGGGTGCTCCTGAGAGAAGGTGTTCATGGTTGATTCATTGATGACTGAGAAGTTATTGAAACATGCTTTGTTTAGAATAAACCCATGCACCTATGTACTGAAGCCCCAGTAATAACGCTTCTTTTATTTTTAACTTCTCCTTATATTGTGGGAATTACCCAAACGTTGGCACAGATAGAAGAACAAGCACACGCTATTGGGGGGATGGCAGCAATAGAACCCCTCAGTTCAAGGTGCTCAGAATCATTCCATTTATGAACAATAAAAACTCTGCAAAGCCCAATTAAATGAGATCTGCCTGTATACCAGAAGAATGAAGAAACTAATGTTAAACCAGATTCTTCCTTAGGAGCAAGGGTGATGGAAATTTCTTTTGTTTACTTTATAATTGTCATCAGGAAGATCAATCCTTAGAAAGGGACATCGTGTTTCAAAAAGTAGAGTGTCCGAGTGAATGAGGGCAACCTTTCATGAGAGAGATTGACACACGAACTACAACAACGTGTATGCATGTACCAACCATCACGAAGATGCTGCAGGACCAGATCACGTTTCCTTCTGTCCGACCAAAGGTCATGGTAAATCATCGGGATGGACTCCATGCCTGCAACAGCATCGGACAGCATCTCAGAAGCCTGTGAACTAACTCCTACAGCCATTTCCAAGATCTTATCTTGATGATTTAGATGAGAAATTCAAGGGCACAGAATCACAAACATCACAGATTTGATAGTACCTTTTACTCATAGACAAGTATAGTCTAATGGGTCAGAAAAGTTTTGGCAAACAAGACTGAGATATTTCACAGTTATCATGAATGTGAGTCAATCGCATTAGCTAAGCCAAAGGCAGCTAAGCAGCCCGGAGCAAGAACTGCTAGCACTGTAATCAATATGTTACCTCTGACATTTGCAAACACCCTTTAGAAGCAAAACACTATTTTAAAACCTTTTAATGTCATTTTATGAAGTTAGCTTGCCCTTTAAATGTCTTTACATTCCTCCTGAGAATTAAATCAGTTTCAGGGAGAATCCCATTTTGATCATTTGAACAACAGTTGGGGGTATGAAATTTTTAAAAAAGGAAGGTTCTTAGCCTGCTTGTAATAGCCACTCTCATTGTGACTGCTGACCTTTCAACTTTTCTGGTTTCCTTCCTGGTTTATGAGAGGAGATGTCTACTCAGTGGGTGTACAAAGGCACTTCCTTTTCCTTAAAATAATCTGAAACCCGAGGACCCTTCTGGTTAACATAATCATGCACAAGGCCCTGTATGGGAGTCAATAGATTTGGCAGAAGCCAGAAAGGGTTGAACAAATGCTTGAGATGCTAGTTGCTATGATATGTGACTGAGACAAACACAGTAACGGGATAAGAGGTCACTATTAAAGGTATTCCACATCCCAGGTGAGTGTACATGTCATACAGTGCCACAGAGGTTTGGAAAACCTGTGTTAGTCTGGGTAGACTAGAGAAACAAATTCATAAACACATATATGTATATAAGGGAGAGGTTTATATACAAGACGAATTGAACATTGAGACAACATCCCAACCCAGTCCAGTCCAAGCTCATAAGTCTGATATTAGCCCATATGTCCCATACCAATCTATAAAGCCCTCTTCAGAATCACAAAACACATGCAATAAAGCCAAATTCAGGATGATCACAAGCCAGTGGGTAGAAAGTCTTTGGGTCCAGTGGCATTGTAAGCATCTCAGTGCTAGCAGGGGTCTCTCTGTGGCTTCTCCAGCTTCAGAGGTCTGGTCGTGGCCATGTGGCTTGTCTTCTGCAATGTCTCCCAGGGAGTAGCAGAGAGAGAGAGGTATCTTCTGCCTCCAAGGAGGAAATACCAGATTTCCCAGAATTCTCAGGAGAAGGCCATGCCCACACAGAAGTCTCATTGGCTATCTCCAGATTGACAGCCTAGACTCCACCCCTACACTCTTAAACCTTAAACTGACACCAGATTAGGTGATTACCATAAACTCCTACATTTTCAGCAGAATCCAAGACAGTGGCCAGAGATCATGCAAATCAAATTTATTTTTCTTTGTATTAGTACATCTGTGACAACAATTTTAACAAGCTTGTATCCTATTTTTTTAGTTGTTAATTGGGAGTTAATATACATACCATATCACCCCATAATTCAATCATGTCAAGCAGAACTGTACAATTGCTGCCCCAATCATCTTCCAAACATTCATTTTCTTCCTGGACTCCTTAACATCGTCTCCCTTTGACTGCCCCCACCCTCACTGTACCCCTGCCCCCTGACACTCTTGTTCTACATGCTGTCCCTATAGGTTCGTCAATCCTGAGTTTTGAAGCCAACAAGAGGAAGACACAATAGTTAAGACACACCTAGAGGCATCATTGTTAACAAGATGATGCAGAGTGCAAAACAAGACCTACGAGTCTCCTTTTAAATACGCAGCTGGCTGGAGGTTTCTCAATACAGTCAGTCTTAGGAGTCATCAGCAAAGCAGGAGACCAAAGTTTGGAGCAGAAAAATTGAGATAGATGTCAGAGCTAAGCTCACCATCAAGACAAGTTCTAACAACTTTTAATAATATTTCCCCCAGAATATGAGCCTCTACCCTGACACTCTCAGATTATGACTTTATCAAGTGATAATCACAAAGGCTAAGATTGTGCTAGTGATATGTGTTATGGGACGAGTTGCCATTCGAAAGCACTGCCTTAAAGAAGTATTGATGGTAAGCCTAAGCGAACCAGCAATTGCTAGAACAGACAGATCTTTGCTCAATAAAAATGCCTGATGGCTGAAGAATTCAAAATTCCTTGTTGAGAGCTCTTCTGATTATGTGGGAGTCCCCTTTGATGTCATCTGATTTCTTTCAACAGGTGAAGTTTGCCTCAGTGACACTCATAACTCTGAGTAAAGTGATGAAGTCAAAAAGCCTACAATTTAGAGTCAGAAGAAGTCAGGTTAAGCCCAGTCTTAAGATAAATCCCTCAGGTCCATTTCAGTTCCATCATTAGAAATAAGAGAAGTTGTTCAAGATACTGTACCCAGGATATGCATGTACACCCTGTACCACAATTTAAGTGGGAAATTATAGCCACAATAATATCGAAAAACCTAAAAGGTCGAATACAGACCAATGGTATCGCTAGTGTCAACGCCAGAGTAAAAACCACAAATTCAATCATCAGAAGAGACATTTTTTTCAAAATGGAGCTCCAGAGAAATTTTTGTGTAAAAGTGGATGATGCCCTGGGCACATTCAGTGCAGTCTGGGCCAACTGGAAAAGTGATAGTCTTTGCTGGCATCTCATGTCAAGTGTAAAGAGCACAGCGGTGAGTACCAGTGCAGGTTGAACTTCTCCCTAAAGAAAGCAGGTGGTTTGCACGGCTTCTGGAGCCTAAGAGGGGCAAGGTTGAACCGCGCTAACTCTGGCCTTAACACATCCGATGGCGCCTGGAGGTAGGTAGTGCAGACGGGTTGGGGCTGTTAAGGAGAAGGTTTGGCAGCTTCAATGTACCCAAAGGCATCTTGGAAGAGGGGCCTGGCAACGGACTTCTGAAAACCAGTCGCGGAAAGCCCCGTGCTGTGCGTGGTTACACAACGGGGCCCCCGCCCGTTGGAATTGCCTGAACAACTGGTCCACATCCGAGAATCAGGAGAAAAAGGGAAAGGCATCATCTCCCAGACGAAATTGCCGTCAAGTAGCCGACCTCCAGAATCAAGAGCTCTTTATGTTGGTCCGTCGAGTGCCCAGCTGGACTCCCTGCGCGCTTTCTAGGAGCCCTATCTGGGTCCTGCTTGTTAAACCTCCCAGGACGCACAGAGAACTCGCTCTCGGTTCTCTCATCCAAGGAGGAGAGCTGCGCGGGCAGGAGATCGACCTTGATTCTGAGGAAAGCGCACTAAGCCCACCTGGCGAAAACAACACAGATGTGGGTCCCTGATGTTGTTGGCGGTGGTGGGGTAGGGGCCGTCGATTCCATTCCGACCCAGAGTGACCCGCTGTACAACAGAACCTAGTGATGCCCGCTCGTGTGCCATCCGCACCATCCTTCCCGTGCTTGCGCCCTTTGCTGCAGCCACTGTGTCACCCCATCTCTCTGAGGGCCTTCCCTTTCTTTCACTGTTGATAGAGGAACTTCATATGGGAAGAGGTCTTCGGAAACATAAAGACATTTAAAGTGGTATTAATCAGACCTGCCCCCCAAATGAAAAAAAGTCAAGGGTAACATTAGTACTTTTCTCTGGGTGTGGGAGAAAGGCGAAGAAATTGATTTTTTTCTACATTTCAATTAAGATGATTTGTTTAAAAACTAGATTTTGGGGTAACATTCAGACTTTGTTTTAGAAAGAATACTGTGATAAAGACATGACAAGCCAATAGTTGGTCAGCTGCAAATGTCGTTTCCAGACCTCCGAAGTGAAGTCGTTGTGATTAATAACTAAGGCCCAAGATTTCAGTGAATAAATAACCTTGTCATTCCCGAAGCCCGAGCTGGGGCTTCATTTTATAGAGTGACGTTAATTCCACTCATAATCCCCATGAAGTGCAGGGACTTCTGTTGCTTCTTATCTTTGAGCCTTTTAATAATCTCTGCTGAACTCAAAAGGATCCCTTATTTAAAAGAACCTTTGGGGAAAAGAGAAAAAGCAAATAAAATGACTGGTTGTTGGGAAATGATAAGAAATGACAGTGATTAGGCAAAAATAATTAGACATTTATTCTCTTGCATAACTCGGAGGAATCGACACCTCTCTTGTGATAATCTCACACACCTCCAAATTACTTCAAGAAAGGCTTGTTTTTCAGTAAAAAGTACATCTTATCCTAAAATATTCAATAATGTGCCAAATAAAAAATTGATGAATCCATCTTCTTACTTCCGGAATGGGACCCTGCTTCTCAACATTCTAGGTTCCCTAGGAGGAGACTATTCTAATAAATCAGCAAAGCAGACCCTTCAGTGAAGTAGAGCCCTGTGCATAGTCGGGGACTAAGGCACACGGATGTCTCCAAACTCTCCTTTCCCAGAGGCAACCGAATAGCAGGACAATGGATGCATGTAGAGAACAAATCTGGATATTCTCCCTGGGTCAAATAATCTTGTTCCTGGGTTACTTAGGCTTCTGGCTCTTAAGGTTACCAGGATTTAGGAATAACGCACTGTTGGGGGAGGAAGGCTAGAGCCAGGAGTGGTCACTATTCCTCACTTTGTTCTTCAATAATGGGAACTGCTGGGGGGGGACGGACTCCTCAATTCCACCCCATCCCTACCCTTGTATATTCCAGGCCTCCCCACCAGCACACACGTAAATACAAAGACACCTTAAACTCATCTTTCACCTCCACTACCGTGGACATGGAGGTGCCATCACCTTAAAAGCACCATAACATACATACGTTCTCATTGGGAAACTTCTGTTGACCTTCTGAGAACTTATATTTATCATAGTGTAGTTTTAAAATAATTTATCGCCGTCAAGAAAGAGTTAAGCTGTAGTAGGTCAGGATATGTACAATATATGTATTGAACAACTTTGTCAAGCTAAGTTATGTTCTTTTTAAGAGTACAATTTTAAGGAGTACAATGAAGATAGTTGAAAAGTTCACAAATATCGATGTATGAGTCAGTTTGTATATTTGTGTGTAGGTGCACGTGTGCATAAACACAAAAGACAGTGCGGGACTGAGACAAAGAAATATTCAATGCAAAAGATTGTTGTCACAATGAGAATTCCTAGAGAGAACCATGGATATGCAGCTGAATGGTACTTTGATTTCTATCCTCATCCCTGCTTTGTTTGAGGCTTTTGGGCAAACTATATACTTTTTTAAAACATCTTGTTTCCTCATCTGTAAAACATAAAAATATATACTTCATATAGCTGCTTATAAATATTAAATACATCGAACAACTTAACACAAGTACCAAGAATGTCAAATACAATAAAATGGGACTGTGTTACTTCTATTGTCTTCTGCTAAGGAGCTTGTCTTAGTAACATCACAAAGCACAGCTTGGTCTGACAAAGCCAGAGTGTTGGTAAACCCCTCTCTAAGAAAACGGATCCTCAAAGTCAAACCTCTGTCAACTCTGAAGCGGAGCGCCTGTGAACTGTGCTTCTGAGACCTAGCTCACCAACCAAGAGGGTGAGGATTCAGAGCAAGCTGCAGAAGGAAAGATGCCCGGCTCAGCTGGCAGAACAAGCGCTCAGCTGGTACCACTCTTGGTGGCAGCATTCCTGTCTTAGCATAAAGCTGGAGAGCGCCTGACCTCGGCCGGCTCTCAGAAATCCCGTGGCTCCTCTAGGAAAGGGGACATTAAGAACTAGAGAATTGAAAAGAAGGTATGTTCCTACATCGTACCCAAAGAGAAGAAGATGATGGTATTAATTAGTCTGCTTTCCAAATCTAGAAATTTGGTTGCCCTGATAACATTGTTGACACCTGGGCTGTTTAATACCATAGCGAGTAGCCCTATGTGGCTATTGATAAATTTTAAATCACTTCATCATGAACAATAGCCCATTTCAGAATTGCCATATGTGGATAATGGCTATGCTCAGAAGTACAGCAAAACAAAAGAAAGATGTTCACCATTGCAGGATATCCTAGTGGATATGGTAAATATCCACTATTTATAGGGGAAAAGTTAAAAACAATTCACTACAGGTTGGCTGACAAATTTTCTTGATTTATTTTTTTCATAGTTTATTGTTTTGTTTTGTTTTACAATCAACCATTTTATTGAGCTACAAACCAGATAGCATACAATTCAATAGTTCAGGCAGATCCAGAATTGTACAATCGCTACCCCAATGTTTCAGAACATTTTCTTCCTTCTTGTTATTAGCTCCCCATTTCACCCCAACCCG
The DNA here is from genome assembly GCF_000313985.2 of Echinops telfairi. Taxonomy (NCBI): domain Eukaryota; kingdom Metazoa; phylum Chordata; class Mammalia; order Afrosoricida; family Tenrecidae; genus Echinops; species Echinops telfairi. The sequence continues at coordinate 23,446,996 of NW_022111320.1, forward strand.
TGCCCTCCCAGGAGTCCTTATCCAGTTATTATCTCTATAGATCCATCCATCCTGGGTTTCATGTACCGGAAAATAGAAAAATACATAACACAGTGACTCCAACTTTGGCTGCCCTGTATGACCGAGGAGTACTGCTCTACTCTTTCCAAAGCTGTACTAACCCCCAGGTCTTTTGTTCCACGGAGCAGCTGATGGGGTCCAACCTCAGCCTTTCAGTTAGCATCTGAGCGTGTGCCCCCTTTTGCCCCAGGGTTCCTGTTCCTCAGTATGAAGAGCTTTCCAATCTGCAGAGCCAGCTGTGGGATTGATTTCCTCAAGGTTCTTATGTGATCTAGAAACTGTGAGCTAGCCATCAGAATTCAGTTAGAGGCCTTGGCAAGATATCCCTTTTTGACTCATCAACATGTGGCAAATTACGAAGTAGAACCTACCATCTGTTTCAGATGACTCAAGGATAATATAATCACCATCATGACAATGGTTAGCAATTATAGGCAATGGCTTGAAAGCATTTATTATTTATTAGGTGCCAATCTCTGAGCTAAGTGCTTTGCACACCTTAATCTTAGTTAATTGCATCAAAAATTGTATCAAGGGACCTAGAAAACCCTATGGGGCAGGTCTACAATCTCACATAAGGCCTTTTTGAATCAAAATTGACTAGACAACCCCCATACATATTATATATATATAATAACAGGGGCCACTATTCTTTTTTTATTTCAATGACAAAACAGAGATTTAGAAAACTTGTATGACCTACTCAAGATCTCAATTTAACACATTTAGTAAGTGATTGAGATGGGACAATATAAGACAATCAAAGAAATCATCAGTCTAATATTCAAAGAAGACTTAATATTCAAAAAGAGTTATCAGGTGGCCCAAGGGAATATTTTATAAACTCTACTATTGTTCCTCTCTTGCTGTTTCTAGTAGGTAGGCTCCTGCTAAGAAATATCCACATTGGATAAGACCTGCAGCCTTCTTTTAGTTCTTTGTTCCCTACTTAAAATGTGTGTGTGAACAAGCATGCGCACAAGCACACAAGTGCATATCAGTGTACATATGAAGAGTGATCTCTCTCTTTATCTGAACTTCTTCCTTCGTAACCATTAGGAAATTTACCACCAGTTTTGTAATTTGGGATAAAAATACATTTCTTCACTATCTGCCATATAAAATGCATGTCATTTCAGATAATTGATGTATGTATTTGGGACACCATGGTAAATATAATGAAATTTTTATAGTCATAATGTGAAACACAGAGGCATTTGAAAAAGTAACATTTATATATACATGTTTATAGTTTCCTGCATCAAGATGTGGTAGACCCCCATCCAAAGACACAAGTGAATCTGTTACTCATTTTAGAATGTAAATTATTATGGGGATCCAAGTGGGTCCATTGAGATCAGATCAGGAAAGACGTTACTATAGACGTATGACTTTATTTTCAGTAAGAGTGTTATTCTGCCATACTGACGACGTCTCCTCAGAGTTAACTGGACTCTGTCATTTCCATGTCCCCTAGGATATTAAAGGATAGCAGCTGATAAAAGAGAAGTTTGATTGGATGGCGCTTGAGAACTAGCAGGTCTGTTTTCCTGTTGGTATCTCTGTGGTTATTCGTAGTGTACTATACCAAGAAAATGATATTAAGCTAATATCAAACTGATGAACTCAAATATAGATCACTTAGTATCCAGAGTTCTTTTTAGGGAAAATATGCCTTAAAAGCAATGCCATATCTGTAAGTGAAAAGAATTGTAATAATAACTCAAAACTCACCCCTTTGGGTCAGCTCCAACTCACCACAACCTGAGGACAGAGCTGAACTGACCCTGTGGGTTTCCCAGACTATACCTCCCTACTGGAGTAAAGAGCCTCATCTTTCTGCTAAGGAGTAGATGGTGGTTTTGAACTGCTAATCTTGTGGTTAGCAACCCAATGTGTAACCCACCAGGGCTCCTAATAATGAGCTGCCACTTTTCAAATGTTATTTTCTGTTCCAGTATTTAATTCATGATACCATATTGTCTTCAGTTGTTATGTATCCTTTGTTTCCTCTGGTCTATATCAGGACTTCAGTCTTTTTGTTTTTCTTCTTATGACTGTAACACCTTTGAAAAACACTTGAGAAATGGAAATGGTTGGGGGATTACCACTGACCTCCTCCCCCTGCAGAAAGGAGAAGGATAATTCAAGTTCTCACCAACCCCAGGCTGATTTCTCCAAGAGAGAAGTCAGATATCCCTCTCCTCTCCATGCCTCTTTATCCTGCTCTGACACCAACCATCCCTCCCATGACACTCAACTTTCTACTAGGTGTGACAATTAGTTGTAATGGCCACGTAGAATTCACAAACAATACCCATACAGACAGGACTCATGATCATAGGGATTTATGAAGGAAGCTAGTAGGTTTCAAAATGGTAAAGATCCAGTTCTGTTGTCTGCAATGCCTCTTCTTAGCCTTAGCTGTAAAGCATGCCTTGCTCTGGTCCTTAGCCTCTGGGCTATGTGGTCCCTTAGCCTCTGCCTTGTTCTGAGGGGCAGGAAACTTCTGCTTCAGAGTGTCCGTGTTGCTCCACTGCCCTGTCTCCTGCTCTTGGTGCCTTGGCCTCTGTTGCCTCAGCTGGCTACGTGATAGTCACAGATACTCTCTGCTTCTGTAATAGTTTTCTTATACTGAAGAATTGGAGAAGCTGATCAATCCTCAAGTTAGAGTCCTAAGTACTTTTTTTCATGCTACCTAATCACTGGGTGGGAGTTTCAAAAACTGTAGTTGGAAGGGTCCTATTAAACAATTTCATGTTACCACCATATTGGTAAGATTTCTAACTGACTATGCCTGAATTTTGTTTTGTCCAATATTCTCTCATACTTAGAATGAGATTATACATAAGACCTTTGTGTAAGTCTAAGATTAGTTCAATGTATGTGTTGCCAATAAATAGGTCATTGGTCCTCCAAAATTCTATCATGCAACATCCAGCATTGTTTCGATATCCAATGTCTTGTTTCCTAACTAACGATCGTCATTCTTTTCTTTCAACTCTCATATTAAAATTAGCAGTAATTACTAATGTATCTTGATTGCATGTTTGATCAATTTCAGACTTCAGAAGCCAGTAAAATATTTAATTAATTTATACTTGGCATTAATAATTAGTGTTTAAATTCAAATAATAGCCATGTTAACAGGTCTTCTGTATAGGCATGTCGATATATTATTCTGTCACTATACTTCAGGATGGATTATGAAATGTTGTCTTTGGAAATGACGTTGGTATTGTTTCTCTTCAATTTGTTATTCCTGGCATAGCAGACCATGAGATTTGCCAATTCAAAATGGCCAAATACCAGCTTATTTCAGGACAGGAAAGGCCCTAGTTCTCTCTTGTCAGGCATTCCATTTCATTTTGACAACTTGTATTTTTTCTACATTCCAACACTATATATTTATTATCCAATTATTAATAGATGTTTACAATTGTTCCTTCTCATTTTGAGTGCCACTCAATGTGAAGGGCTCATCTTCTGGTACTATATCAAGGACTGTTAATAAGATTTTGTTCGACAATAAAATCTTTAGAAGTAGCTCGCTAAATCCTTCTTCCTTTGGCCTCTTTCTCAATGATATCTTTTTAGCACAGCAAAAATGGATATTATTTATTTGGATCTAGCCAAATGGAGTAAACACAGAAGTAAAATTGACTATACACAGGAGCAAAATTGACTATATCTGCAAAAAGAGATTATGGTGATGGAGCTCAATATCATCACTCAGAAAAAGGCTAGTGGTTGACTGCAGAGCAGAGCACCAATTCCTCGCATTCAAGTTCAAGTTGAGCTAAAGAAAAAAACATGTAGGTGGCATCCAAATAATAACCTCATATACACGATGCCTGAGTTTAGAGACCATCTTACGAACAGACTTGATACTTGGAGCACTGATGCTGAAGACCACACGAGTTCTGGGATGGCATCATGCATATCATACATTAAGAAAACAAAAAAGAGTATTAAAGCCACAAAAAAGGAAGATAAGACCAAATTGATGTCAGAAGAGGCTCTGGAGCTTGCTTTTTAATGTTAGTAGCTAAAACAAATGGGAAGAAAAGACGAAGTGAAAGAGCTGAACAGAAGGTTTTAAAAGTCAACCAAAGATTTTGAAAGTCAACTGGAGAAGTAAAAATAAATATTATAATAAAACGTGCAATGACTGTAGTTAAAAAGCAAAAGAGAAAAAAATGCTCAGCATATTTCAAGTTGAATGGGTTGAAGCAAAAATTCAAGCCTCAAGATTCAATCTTGAAGATTCCGATTCCTAAGGGGGAGAATATTAAATGATGCAAGAACCATCAGATGAAGATATAAGGAATGCAAAGAATCACTGTACCCAAAAGAATTGGTTGACGTTCAACCATTTCAAGATGCAGCAAATAATCAAGAACCAATGGTACTGAAGGAAAAAGTACAAGCTGCACTGAAAGCATTAGGAAAATTGACACACTATAAACTGAGATGTTTCAACACGTTATAAATACAATGCTGGAGGTATTCACTAATCAATGCCAAACATTTTCAAGAATACTATCTGGCCAACTGACTAAAGAAGAATCACATTTGTCTCTCTTCCAAAGCAAAGTGACTCCTCAAAAATAAGAAAATTTTCTAAAAAATATCATATGCAATAAAAATCTTGCTGAGGATAAGTTAAAAGTAGTGCAGCAGTAATGCAAATTATCAGAAGCACAAGCTGAAACCAGAAGAGGGTGTGTGGTAAGAAATATTACTGCTGACATTAAATAGATCTTGTCTAAAACTGAAAGGTGTTTATGTTTTATTGACCATGTTCAACATTCAACTCTATGGATCCTAACGAATTATGGAAGACTGAGAATTTCAGATCAATTAATTTTGCTCATGCAGAACCTGTACACAGACCAAGGGGCAATTGTGCAAACAGAACAAAGGGATATGAGATAGTACAAAATCTGGAAGGGGTTAAATTGTTTCACCATACTTATTCAGCATACAATCAGAGGAGCTGGGCTGTATGAAGAAGAATGCAAGATTCTTCTGGAGGAAGACTCCATTAACAACCTGTGAGATTCAGACAATACAATCTTGCTTGCCAAAGCATTGAGAACATGAAAAACTTACTCATGGAGATCAAAGATGCAGCCTTCACTACAGATTACACTGCGTCTTAAAGAAAAATAATAATAATTACAATTGGTCCAAAAAGCAACATCATGACAAATGGAGAAAAGATTGAATTTCCAAAGGTTTAAGTTTCATTGGATGTACAATGAATGCTGATGGAAGCAGCTGTCAAGTAATCAAATGACATATTGCATTATAAAAATCTGCTACAAAGGGAGTTTTAAAGTGTTATAAACCAAGAAGTCAACTTGAAAACTAAGGCGCATGGTATTTCTAATCACGGTATTTCCAATCATCTCATATACATGTGAAAGCTGGGAAATGAATAAAGAAACACACAGAAGAATATATCCAGGTGAATTATGGTGTTGACAATACTTAATGTTCCATAGACTGTCAGAAGCAGAAATATATCTGTCTCTGTGGAAGCACAGAATGCTCTTTAGAAGGAAGGATAGACTTAATCGCACATATTTGAGAGACATTATCAGGAGAGAGCAGTCCCCAGAAAAGAACATGCTTGGTAGATGATCAGCAAAAAAAAAAGAACTTCAATGAGATGGACCAGCAGCGACTACAAAAATGAACTCAAACATAGTAACCATGGTGCTGGTGACACAGGACCAGAGAGTTGTATTTAGGGACACTATGAGTCATAAACTATTCAAACAAACCTAATGATATAAATTACTTCAAAAGGAAAAGCAAAAAGAGTTGCTGTTATTGAATATTTGTCTGTTTATACATAAAATGTTCAGCTCATCAACCCTAAGTGGTAACTCTGAGTGTGTCCATTTGAAGTGAGGCTCATATGAATAAGTAATTATTCAAAAACCACATTCAAAGAAAAGGATGAGCATGAATTCTGACCACGAACGATGCTTCAAAAGCCACAAGTCTGAAGATGTATTATAAAGACCACACATAAACTTAGTATGTCCTTATGACCTGATGTGACCTTAACAATTCCCAATCAAATGAGCACACAGAGTCAATTGGATAGCAGACTTCTCATGCTGCCTTATATTTGAAAGTCCTTTTTCAGCTAGGAGAAGACAACAAGTAGCAAACTGGACTGACCAGAAAATCAAGGTAGAAGAATATATAAAGAAACTCTGTTACATCATACACTCAACAGAATACTATGTAGCCCTAAAAAACAGCAGCGAAACACCTCCTGACATGGAAGAACCTGGAAACCCTTATGCTGAGTAAAATTAGTTGATCAGAAAAGGGCAAATATTGAATGAGTCTCCTACTATAAGATACACAAGATGAAGACAGGTCACTACTCCCAGGGCATGGATTCTTGTAATCCTGTCCCCTTAGCAACTAGGTTAGAGAGCCTGCTTAGTGTCCATTCCCTCTAAATCAGTGGTTCTCAACCTTCCTAATGCCGCCACCCTTTCATACAGTTCCTCATGTTGTGGTGACCCCCCCAACCATAAAATTATTTTGGTTGCTACTTCATCACTGTAATTTTGCTACTGTTATGAATCGGGCAACCCCTTTGAAAGGGTCGTCCAACCCTCAAAGGGGTCGTGACCCACAGGTTGAGAATAGCTGCAGATGTATAAGGTGGTACCCCGCCCAAACTCCAGAATTGCGCTGTGCAGAGCGGAGCTTTCATGGTGCACATTTTTTCCCACTAGGTAAGCATCAAGCAACT
>NW_022111320.1:23454310-23461957 GCF_000313985.2 Echinops telfairi
TTTCTATTTGGAGGTTCTGAAAAGATAGCATAACAGTATGTGACAAAAAAGGCTTGATTTATGGCAAATGGGGGACTTGTTTTGCCACCATATCAATGCACCTCCTCACACAGCCATCTCATTGCACCAGTTGTTGGCAAAAATCAGCATGCCTTTTGTGCCCCGTGCACTTTATTCAGTTTACCTCACTCATTGAGACTTCTTTTTGTTTCTGCAAGTGAAGAGGGGCATGAAAGGACAGTGATTTGAGGATGTAGAAGAGGTGAAGATGTGAAGACAAAAATGAGGGATCTGCTGTCAGCCATCCAAACAGATGTGTTTGAAAAATGTTTCCAAGAATGGAAGATTTGACAAATGTATTAAATGTAATAGAGCGTAGTTTGATGGTGATAATGTTGTTCTTTGTTTTTAATTTAAAGACATAGCTTTGGGTGGGGAAGTCCTTTCGTGGGGGTGGGGGAGTACCACCTCGCACATCTCCAAAAACACCACTTTGACAGAGCAGTGCTCATCTTAGCTGGGGTCAATTTTTCCTCACAAAGAAATGGGAGAAGAAGAACATTACTCAGATGCTGACATACAACATTGAGTGCTAAGGTCACCCCCATCCAACTGACCCTCCCACCAGAGTAAGGGAATCTTGCTGAAGTTCAGATCAGAATGAGTGTCGGAAGATCATGTATGCCGTGCTGTGAGAGTGTCTCATGTGTGTCACTCACAGAAGGAGATTGCATCTCTGTTGGTAGGAAAATGGAGACGATAAACCTCCCAATGAGCATGCGGCAGTGGCGGGCTGTGGTGGGGTTGTTTAACAATACTTTGTGGAACACAAGGGGACACTATACTTTGTAGAAGGTCCCTAATTGGACTTTTTTTTTAATGTGTGACTGAACTTGTATGTCATTAAAAACTCAAAGTCCCCTTCAGTTTTACTTTTACTCAATTTTTCAGCCACTCAAACCAATACTTAGGTCTGAGGGATAAGGAATCTAGATGTGTGTTTTTCTCATAAAAAATTATTTTATTTATTTAAATTTTTCTGTATTGAACCCTCAATTTTTTTGGTCACCCCTCTCATCCTTATTCTCACCCTGGCCTCTTCATAATCCTCAAAGTCATGCCTATAGGTATATAAATCACATTTCTTCTTTGTTTTTCCTTATAACAATAGTGACATTCAATGTTTATCTTTATGAAATTGACTGAATTTGCTAAGCATAATGTTCTCTAGCTTTGCCGATGTTCCAACTAGACGTGTTTTACCTAGTCTCTATGTAGCCTTTGGTTACCCAATCTGTGAAGTATAGGTTACTGGGACTTCAGACTCCTCTTTTGAGGCACACAATACCCTTCATTGGCCACACCTGAAGGACTCAACGTAGAAACTGGGGCTTACCTCAAACTCGCTGGTGACTGATTATTATTTGATGATTTTCTACAATTATTTTAGAAATATCTAGGTGTTCACATGATTTATTCCACTGTGTAAATTATTAGTGACCAGAGTTCCATCTGTAGTAGATACTGTGATGTAATACCAGAAGCTTCCTTCAGAAATGAATCACTCATTTTCCTAATTTCTGGGAGTGTTGATGACTTCCATTTCTCTGCCAAATCCTCTCCGAGGATGGTTCCTTCAAGGGAAAATGCACATGGACTGCACAAGGGATGGGGAAGACAGAAAGTCCTAGTTGATTTAGACAACTCTTTGAGTCTATCTCAATTCTAGATCTCCTTATGGAATTCACTTGAAGCCTTTGTGTTTTTAAAATTATATTCAAATCTCTCTGTTCCCATTTCCACTTTTTCCAACTCACCAATCAACTCCCTATATGAGAGTCTCCACATTCGCTTCTATTTCTTGCTAATATTGACCTGCTACACCATTTGATTATTTTGTTTCTCTTTAATTTTAACTCTACAATTAAATAAATTCTTTGTCAAAAACTCACTGCCAGCAAGTTAATTCCGACATATTGTTAGGTGGCATCGAGTCAGATGTGATCCATACCAATCCTATACAAACTGATCAATCTACTGCACAGTCCTGCACCACCCTCATCATTGTTCTTATGTTTGTGCTCTTGTTCCAGCCACTGTGTCAATCTATCTTGCTGAGAGCTTTGCTCCTTTCCACTGCCCTTCTACTTTACCAAGTATGATGCCTTCTCCCCCTACTGGTCTCTCCTGACAGTATGTTCAAAGACACGAGATGAAGACTTTGTATCCTTGCCGCGAAGGAGAATTCTGAATGTACTTATTTCAAGACACATTTGGTGGTGCTTTTGGAAGTCCATGGTACTTTTTATATCTTTCATCAGTACCATAATTCATTGATTCCTCTTTGGTCTTCCTTATTCAGTGTCCAAATTTCATATGCATATGAGACTATTGAAAATACCAAGACTTAAGTCAGGAGCACCTTAGTCCTCAACGTAATACCTTTACTCTTCAACAATTTAAAGGGGTCTTGTGCAGCAGATGAACCCAATGCAATGTATCATTTGCTCTATTTTCGGCTGGCTCTGTGAGCATTGGTTGTTAATCCAAGCAAGACAAAATCCTTGACAACTTCAAACTTTTCTCCATCTATCATGATGTCACCTGTTGGTCCAGTTGTAAGGATTTTGGTCTTCCTTGCATTGAGTTGTAATCCATACTGAAGGTTGCAATCTTTGGTCTTCATCAGCAGATGCTTCAAGTCTTCCTCACTTTCTGTAAGCAAGGCTGCGCCATCTGAATATGGCAGCTTGTTAATAAACCTTCCTCCAATCCTGAAGCCACCTTCTTTTTCACCTAATCCAGCTTCTCTCATGATTTACTCAGCTCACAGATTGAATAAGTATGGTGATAGGATACAATCCTGATGTATAACTTTCCTGATTTTAAACCACACAGTATTCCCTTGTTCTGTTTACACAACTGCCTCTTGATCCATGTGTTGATTTCACGTGAGCATAATGAAGTGTTCTGGAACTCCAATTCTTCTCAAGGCTACCTGTGGTTTGTTATAAGTCACACAGTCAAATGCTTGGCATAGTCAATAAAACACCAGTAATTATCTTTCTGGTATTCTCCATTTTCAGCCAAGGTTCAGCTGACATCAACAATGATATCCCCTATTCCACTTCCTTTACTGAATCCAGCCTGAACCTCTGGGAGCTCCCTGTCAAAGCACTGCTGCAAACATTATTGAATGATCTTCAGCAAAATTTTATTTGCATGTGATATTAATGATATTGTTCTATAATTTGATCATTCTGTTGGGTCACCGTTCTTTGGAATGAGCATAAATATGGATCTTTGCCAGAGAGTTGGCCAAGTAGCTTTATTCCAAATTTTCTGGCATAAATGAATTTCAGTGCTTCATCAGTTTGTTGAATCATTTCAGTTGATATTACATCAATTCCTGAAGTTTAGTTTTCACTTATGTCTTCAGTGTAGCTAGGACTTTTTTTCCCCATCAGTACCCTATGTACTTGCTTATGTGCTACTTGAAATGGTTAAATATTGACTAGTTATATTTGGTACAATGACTCTGTATTCTTTCCTTTCTTTTGATGTTTCATGTACCATTCAATATATTACCCACTGAATCTTTTAATATTGCAACTCAAGACTTGATTTTTTTTCTTGAGTTTTTTAAGTTTAAGATATGCTGAACATGTTCTTACTTTTAGTTTACTAAATAGGTCCTTGCACGTTGCATTATAATATTTTATTTTCTTCTTGAGTTGCTCTTTGGAATTTTCTGTTCAGCTTTTTTTACTTCATCATTTCTTACATTTGCTTTATGAATGAATCATATAGAGAACAGAATTCGGGTGTTTAAAATTTTTCAAATGCTTAGATGAAAATAAATAAAGGAAAATAAATACATATAGATAAATAAGGCAAATACTTGCAGATATGGATAAATAAAATATTCTTAATCCAAATTCAGTGTATACAGGTAAACATTACTTTTCTAATTTTTCCCAATGTTTAAAAGTATCCAAAATTAAAGTTTCAGTGGGAGTAAATTAAGAAAGGATTTCAAAAAAGCCAAGGTCTAAAAGAGCAGTAGCCCAAAAAAGACCAAAATTCCAGAGAAATGCAGTGCAGAGTGGACTAAATATTATAAACTATGCCTAAAAATAAGTCTAATTTAATTACCTTATCCTATTTAATATATATTGATTGTTACTAGGTAGAAAGCATCAACAAATTCACTTCACAATCATTATCCAATTTATTCGAGATGATGTCCTTATAATCAGAACAAATATTTGATTTTACTGATATAAACAATAACTCCCTGCCATCAAGTCAGTTTGGTCTCAGGGACCCTATAGGGCAGGGTAGAACTGCCCCTGTGGGTTTCTGAGACAGTAGCTCTTGATGGGAGTAAAAGGCCTCATCTTCCTTGTGGGGAGCCTCTGGTGGTTTCAAACTGATACCCTTGTAGTTAGCAGCCCATTGAATAAACTGCTATGCCATCAGGGATCTTGTTGATGTAAACAATAGGCTCACAGAATGTAAGTCATTTGACTAAGCTATTAAATAGCACAACGAGATGGAAACTAAGTGTCTCTAGTTCCATGCTAATTTTCGTGTGTTAATTTAACATATATAATCATGTTTGCCCTTTAGATTAAGTAGGAAAGAAGAGAAAATATGGTCTCAAATAAGAGGCAGAAAAAAATGAGAGAAGGGAGAGAAAGAATCCATTCTAGTTTCCAGAGATCTAGCAGTTATTTTAGATCCTAGTCCTCAGGATTGCCGTTAAGTACTGTTAGAATTTCAAATGATATTGGAACTATGCTATTTCTTATCGTACAGCAGGGTGCCACATGGACTGAGATTGTCCCAGTGTCTTGGACATCTAGAGCAGGTTAGTGGTCAGAGCTCTCTCACTCGCTAAATGGCTCCCTATACCAGGCACAGATTACATTTTGCTAGGCATTCTGTCAGGCCTTTTTTATTAAAAACCTGAAAAGCTAGAAATTTCTTGGTAGAAATCATTGAATTCTCTTTATGTTTCCTTTGATGAAAATAAACTTTATAATGAGATAATTAGGTCAATAGCCTAAACTCTGAAGACTTTATTGAACCTTCTCCATGAAATATTTTAGTGTACTATTTATTCCTTTCTTGCAGCTAGCATAAAGTTTAATCTTACAGTCTTTTACTCGGCTGTTATGTCGATGTTTACTCTAAGGCAGGGGGTGACTTTAGTAACTGTTGAGACCTTTCACCTACGTGCAGCTCCTACCCTTCTTAGACTGTTGGACACTGAGATTCCCCAGGTGCTCGCCTCAATGAAAAATACTCCGCGAAGCAACCTTTGGATTTTCTTTAGTAAAATTACCTTCCCCTAGACATAGTTCGACACTAGGTATGGGATAAATCCTGTGATGATTCACACTATATTATGATTTCTCGGTACCAAACCACCCTCCCCCACCCAGCGGATTTCTGCTGCTTCCATTACTGCAGTTATTGTGATGGTTAGTGGCTGTAGAGTTGATTCCACGTGCAGGAAATGGAACTACTCCAGAAGATTTTCCAAGCTGATTTTTCAGGCAGGTCACTAGGCTTGGCTTCCAAGGTGCCTCTGGGTGGGTTTTAACCTTCATCCTTTTGACTCTTAGGCGAAGGCTTAGCCTTTTGGTTCTCTGGGGCCTCCTGCTGGGGGTAGTGTTTCTCGAGGTCAAGTTGATCCTGGCAACCTTATAAGGCACTTGTTAGTGAACTAAAAATTGTAGGTCTGTACTTTGCCCACCGGCATTTGAGTTTTACTGTGACAAAGACTGCAGCTTTTGAGGGTTTCTGTCTCTCACACCTAGTATAGTTTCAAGCACCTAGTCTTAATTTTTCAAGCACCTATTTTTTGGGGTTCATGGAGGTCAATTTAAAATTTGACATATATTATGATTTATAAGAAACAGACCATCTACAGAAAGTTAGCAAAGAGTCGTTTCCTGGGCTTGGCATGAAGGCTCCATGGTGGTGTAGTGGTTACATAGTGGTCTGCTCTGTAGTGGTTATGCGCTGGGCTGCTTTGTGGCAGAAAGACAGGACTTTCTACTCGGTAAAGGGTAGCATTCTCAGACACTCACAGGAACAGTTCTACCCAGCACTGCAGGGTTGATAGGAGTAGGCATCCACTGGATGGCAGGGAATTGTTTTTTTCTGGAGGCTTGGCATTTCCATGATCCTTTCCCTAGCCAACATCCTTTTCTGGACCTCTGAAACAATTTCTGCTTATCATCTTGCCCCTCTACTGCCATCCATCTACAAAGCAGCTATTAGGGCCTTTAAAAAAATGTTCATGATACGGCATAGGAAATGTTTCACAACTTTTGATGTCCTTTCATAGAGCTTTAATAGAACCCTAACTCCTTGTAATACCCTACAAAGCCATGTTCATACCCTCATTGCACATCAACCTAGGTTTCACCATGCTTCATGCTTGCTCTTCTGGACCCTCCATGCCTTCCTTTGCACTGTCAGCAAGTCTGCCCCCTCCGTAGAGTCTTGTGGCCTACTTATCTATGAAGTCTCACATAAAATGCCAATCCTTTGGCTACGTCATGTTGTTGGCTTTAGGTGCCATTGAGTAACAGGAGGAAACACTACCCTGTCCTGCAGCATCCTCACAATCGCCCCTGTACTTGAGCCCATTATTACAGCCATGGCAGCACTCCATTTTGCTGAGGGCCATCCTCTTTTTCACTGCCTTTCTACTTTACCAACTATGATATCCAGGGACTACTATATGTAACCTTTAAGTTACCAAGCATACGCTCATTTTCTATTGCTGTATCTTATACTTTTCCTTTATTGCACCAGTAAGTATCCTTAATATGTCATCCCTTCTTGTTTATTTTTTATCTTAACCACCAATTACTTGGCTTCATACAACTAAGTACTGGGCCTATCTTATTCTCCTATGTTAACCCAGCACATAATATACAACCTATTGTATATGCTACATACTAAGTAGATGCCTACAGCCATGGGAGATCATGGAAGATGTCTACAAGATTTTCCAGCATCTGTATGTGTCAGGAGCTTGGCCAATATAGAAGAAAAAACAGAATGTCTTGACTAGATTTCAGGGATATTTATTCATAGGAGAAATCACCCCTCCTGTTTCTGTGCCCATTTCCACCCCCAGGGAAAGACTGATGCTTTTATGATGTAAAAAATTAAAGAGGTTGAGTCAACTGCCAATGCCATGCAAGCTAGTAGCAGATTCATTCATTCTCTGGAAGCTTCTTTACCTTTCTTTCTAAAATATTTATGTTCTTGGACCCCATTTTTCCAGTAGTTCCATCAAATGGTGAGTTTTGTGATAGCAAGTGCATATTTCTATAGTTTCACAATCAAACATGAGTGCTGGTCCAGAGTAGGTGCTACTAATATGCATATTGAACTAAGCAAAGTATAAAAGTACCATTTCCAAAGTTTCCTATTTTAGAAGATGACGCCAAGGTCAATTATAAGTCAGGATCTTATAAGATCAAGAAACCAGATAGTGAAGCTACAATCAAAAGCCCTATTAAGCCTTGAACTTTAGATCAATCAATGAGCATTCATAATTCTTTTCCTATCTTATTGCCTGAAAGAGTTTAATCTGTCTAGAATATTTTCAGACTCAAA
>NW_022111320.1:23462057-23469318 GCF_000313985.2 Echinops telfairi
AAGGAGGCCGTATTAAGCCCTACAAATAAGTCTATTCTAGATTATGTTGGGGGGAAACCATTTATCCCACTGTGGCAAGAAAATGGAGCCCTATGAATCTCAGTAATGTCAAGTGCCAAACACAGTGCATTGAATAGGAACCTGATTGGAAGGCTTAAAAAAGAAAATTTGCTTGATTGTAAACCTAGTATGTCACAGAAGTTGGATTTTCTCAGCCCAATTTTGCTCTACGGGTATCCTGACAGGTCTAAACTGCCAGCTTAAAGGCATTCAATAATTTCCAAGTTGTTTTTATGTCAAAGGGCTGAATTTAGACAAGCTGTGTTGACTTGGAATGGGACAGCTGAAATTTGTATTTTCAGTCATTGGAAAGTTCAGTGCAGATTTGACATGTATTGATGATGCTTTATTGATATGAAGCATTTGTACAAATCATGGGGTTCTCTAAAGTGCCGTTCTTTTCACATTTCATTTGTTGCTTTTTGCTATTAGAAAAAGCCCACTTTCTTAAAATAAATTGAAATAATCTTTCCAAACCAAACTCCCTGTCATCAATAAGTCAATTTTTACTCATAGCAACCCTGGGACATATAATAAATTGGTAAGAAAATCAATATTTTATGGAGCTTAAAATAAGCTAAACTTGTAATGAGGCTGTTATGAATATTAGCTTTCTATAGCAACTACTTTCTAGGCAACTCACAGATTGCCTAATTTGTCTTGTATTTCTAAGTTTAAATTACAGGTGGTGTGGTGTCTAGAGTGAGGCAGGAGTTGTGATTACAAACAGAGCTGATACAGTCTGCCTATCGCGTAGGTCAGTGCTTCCTCTAGAGTGGCAAGAGAGAGCTGCCTTCCATCACAGCTACATGTTGAGCAGCTTACTTGCTCCTGGTGAACAGCCTCCCAGCCATAAGGGGCTCCTTTGGGGAGACCTTTGCCACCTCCTTCTGAAACATTGCTCTTGAAAGAAGGATGAGATTAATAGTGTAGCAGGCTATACCTAATCTCCCAAGATTTTGTTTTGCTTTAATCTTATAACATTTGCATTTTTGAAATTAGGGAATCTAATGCATGAGGGTGGAGCCCAACGGTCTCATTTAGGTTAGATTTATTATCTACTAAATGGCTTTCTTAACCAATCTCTTTACCTCTTAGTCTGGCAACTAATCTCAACGCTGTATCTGAAACAGTAGGACTACGCCAGAATTTAATACTACTTTTGTAGATTCTCTACCCACTTTTCAGATCATTTATTATTACCAGTGAACCCTATCACACTAAAACATATTAGAGATGTATAATGTATATATTTTTGAATAAGTGTGTATGATAAGATGTTAGTGATGCTCTAAATATTTCCAAATGTATGATTTTAGAATTCAGTATCCATTTCATCCTCAAATTCTTTCCAGGCCTGCTGTTGTTGTTAGATGCCTTCCAATGGGTCCTGGCTCCGCAATCCGATGATGTTCAACCCACCGACACACGATCTAGTTTGGTGTCATCCTAATGTTTTTGCCTATGTTTGAGTCCACTGCATCAACCCAACAGAAGGTTTTCTCTTTTTGGCTGACCCTCTGCTTTATATAGCATGGTGCTCTTCTCTAGTGACTGATCCCTTCAGATACTACTTCCTGAGTCCGGGAGATAAGTCTGGCCAGTCTCATTTCTAAGGAACACCCTAGGAGCACTTCTTCCAAAACAGCTTTGTTTGTTTTTCTGGAAGTCCCTAGTATATTCAATACTCTTCTCTAATGCAAAATGTCAGCTAGATTACTTATTACAAACTCCTGACCTAGTGGATCCCAGCCCCAACATCTGACCACTATGCAACTATGGCTCCTGTGTTGTAACCACTCTTAAACGGTCTTCACAAAATGTCTTTGCATGTAACACAAATGCAATTGTTTGATAATTTCTCCTTTCTGTCGAGTCACCGTTTAAGGGAATGGGCACAAATATGGATCTCTTCCTGTTGGTTGGCCAGATAACTGCTCCCAAATACTTGGTTGAAACATTTCAACTTGTATTGAAACAATTCTGGAAGCTTATTTTTCCACAATACAGTCAGTGCAGCTTGGACTTCTTCCTTCAATACCATCAGTCCTTAATCATATGCAACTTCCTAAGATGATTGAACATCCATTATTTTCTTTACTGGGACTCTGTTCCTCACACCTTTTTTGAGTCTTTTGACATTATTTCAATATTTTCCCCTTACCAATAGCATTGCCATTGTGTTGATTGCCAATCATAGAGACTCCACATGATTCCTGATACTGTAAATCTTTATAGCAGCAGAGACCCCAAACTTTCTCCTGAGAAGTTGCTCGTGTTTTTTATCTGCTAGCCTTTAGACTAACAGTAGAACATTTGTCTGACAGTGCCAACAAGGTTCCATAGAATCCTTAAAAATTATAACTTTGGGCTTGATTTTTTCTTCAGTTCTTTCAGTTTGAGAAACACAGTATGTTCTCCCCTTCCATCACCTAACTCCGGCTACTGGCAGATTGCATTATACTATTTTACCTTGCTTTCTCTAGCTGTTCTTTGAAATTTTTGTGTATTTATTTAAGTTGCGTTAGCTTCTCTACATTTAAAAGCAACTTTCAGCATCTTTTCGGACATCCATTTTGGTCTCTTCTTTTTTCTCTCTTTTGTGACCTTTTGTTTTCCTCAAGTACCAGGGGACTTCACAAATTCTGCAGAAAGAAAATTGAATTAAAAAGTAATTGGATTTTCCCATGAAGTTTTTGAAGTTCTTTCTTATGATGTTCATGATGGCATTCCACAATTTTTCTTGTCTTTGGTCATTAGTGTGCAATGAATCAAAGCTGTTTTTGAAATGGCCTCTGAATTCAGATGGGGTAAACTCAAGGTAGTTTTTGTTTGTTTTTTACTCTCGTGTGCTTGTTTTAAATTGTTTCAGCTTCGGCCTGAACTTGCTAATGAGTAATTAATGGTCTGTTCTGCAGTTGGCCCTTGGCATTGTTGGGTGATAATATTGAGTTTCTCCATTGTCTTTACCCACAAATGAAGTAATTTGATTCCTGTGAATTCCATCTTGTGAGGTCCATGTGTACAATCATTGCTTACATTGTTGAAAACATTTCTTATGAGGAAGTCACAAAATTCTTTTATGTAATCTCCAGCTTCATTTCTATTACCAACGCCATATTTTCCAGTTCTCAATACTTCCTCTGTTTCCAACCTATACCTTTCAATCACCACTATTTGTGAATGCATTTTGATGACATTTGATTAATTTCAGTCCAGAGAATTGGCTGTTGATGGGTGCCATCCACTCAGTTCCAACTCATAGCAATCTTACAAGGGGTACTCCAAATGTTTTTTTAAAAATGGAAATGGTTATCTTGCCCCATGCATCATACTTACCTGACCTCACTCTGTGCACTTCTTTTTGTTTCCATAAATGAAGAGGGACATGAAAGGGCAGTGATTTGATGGCACAGAAGAAGTGAAGAGAAAAAAAAACAAGGGAGATGTTGTCAGCCATACAAACAAATGAGTTTGAAAAATGTTTCCAAGAATGGAATTTCAGATTTGACAAATGTATTAAGTGTAATGGAACGTACTTTGAAGGTCATAAGATTGCTTTGTAAAAAATAAAATTAAATACATAGCTTCATAAAAAATGTTTGGTGATTTGGGGATATGCCCTCATCTGTACATCAGAATGAAATGTTGCCTGACCCCACCCTATCTTCACAATTGTTACGTTTGAGTGCATTGTTTCAGCTTGTTTTCCAATTCAGCTTATTGGGAGGCTTCTTTCCCCTGACCCTCTATTTAACAAGCATGGTGCACGTTTCCACGGGCTGCTCTCTCCTAATAACCTGTCTAAAACACATTAGATGAAGCAGTATGACTCTTCAGTTTCTTCATCTTTAATGCAAACACAAGACAAATTTGAATAATAGTCACATTAGCTAGTCTTCCTTATAGGCGTATGGATAGTATTTTATCACTGACAGCACTGTTCTTCAGTTTAGAGATTTTTTTCCCAATGAACATGATACCATTCCTTTTCAATTTGACATTTGCAGCATAGTAAACCATTGACTTGACCAATTCAAAGCATCCAATACCAGTATATTTCATTTAATGCCTAGGAAATATCCCATTATGTGTTCCATTTTATGTGAGATGACTTGCAATTTCTCTAGACTCGCATTTTGTCCATTATATGTTACAAATATTGATGGATGCTTGCGGTTGGCTTTTCTTATTTGGAATCCTTTCCCACTAGCAATTGAAAGTCCTCAAAGTTTCGCTTCATTCGTGTCATTAAGATAGAGTCTGCTTTCAGGAAGTAATTATTCCACAGGAGTATTTGCAGACTCATCTTCTGACACTATATCAGCCAATAATCCACAATTATTTGTAAGGTTTTCAGTGGCTAATGTTTTCAAAGTACTCTGCCTACTCCCGTTTTTGACTCTGCCTGTATCAGAAAGCTCTGTTTCAATGCATCTGCCATGGTGACCCTGCTGACATCATGTCAATAATGTGCAAGCCACCGCAGTGTGACAAACTGACAGATTTGTGGAGGTTCCAGGCTAAATGAGTCAATGATAGGAAATAGATGACACAGAGAACAACTTGTCCTGTGGACACAGAAATGCAAACCGAAGATGCCAATCCTCAGCATTTTGATGATCTACTGCACGGTCAGATTGAATGTAACTGTAGATCTAGTAGTTGGATTACGATTACATATGCATAAATTACATAGAAAAATAAAGCCAAGCTTTTTTTTTTTTTTGGTGAGTTGTGCAGGTTTGGAATAAGTTAGGCCACTGAGTAATCCTAATCAACATCCTAAAAGATTAGTAAAGTTTATTTGATGTTGGTGATCCACCTGGCTCGATTGTGGGTGAAGATGGAGATGGGAAATCAAAAGGCAAGATAAAGTCTACTAATTATCAGCAACATAGGAAAAGCTGGGCTATCCAGTATTTATTTATATATTCCTTCCTAATTACCACCCCCCATTTTTTTATTGTGGAATATAACACACATGGGGGAAAACATGAAAAATACAGCTGCATGGCCCAATTCTTGTGAACACTGGCAATATCGCCCTTCATACATGACCTCATCTCTTCTTTCTTATCACTTCCCTCCCTCCCAGGACCTGCAGCTCCTTTTAGAATAACGGTGTCATACAGTACTTGTCTTTATGAGATTAACTTACTTTGCTGAGCATAATGTCTTCCAAATTCATCCATGTTGTGAGGTGTTTTACAGTTTTACTGTTGGGTTTTAGAGCTGCATAACTCTCCATTGTATGTATGTACCAGAGCTTACTTATTCATTCCTCCACAAACAGGCTATTTGTTTATATATAATGTTTTGCTATAGTAGATATCACTGTGGTAAACATTGTGCATAAATATGTTTGTAATTTGTTCTTAATTTCTTTGGGGTATTTCCTGACTAGAGTGATTGTAAGGTTGTGTGGTTTTTCTATCCAAACTTGCTTAAGGGGGTGACATGCTGTTTTCTGTAGTGGCTGTTCAAGTCTGAAATTCCACCAGCAATTATATAAGTCTTTTACTGAAAGAAACAATCTAGTGATTAGAATATAGGGTATATTCTAGATACAAAAGAAAAGAATCTAGAATGTACTCCTAACAATATTGACCAAAAAACCCCAAACAGATTAATTGCTGCTCAAAATAGGCTACAGACCGATTCAGTAACTTAGGGGGTTATGTACCAAAAGGATTTGACAGGCTCCGGGGATGCTACTCTTGGCTGTACATCAGATGCTAGCCTTACACATACTATGCAATGAACCTAGCACAGCGCACTAACTCAGCAGCTGAGAGACTGTATGCAACACCCTCTCTTCTCAATCAGAATAAGCTGAAACTCGTGGCTCAGCTGAGCTCAAAAGTTGCACAGGAGAGACATCCATGTGTGTGAGGAGAGAGAGAGAGAGAGAGAGAGAGAGAGTGTGTGTGATATCCATTCTCAGACAATGCCAAGGGCAGACAAGACAGGATATATATTTCTCATTACATGGCAGTTTCATCCATCAAAAACACCCCAAAACAAAATTACCTCCTATATATACTGGCTCAAAAGTTGGTATAATTTTCTTAAATTTATTACTAATTGGGAATCAATACATATATCATATCATTCCATAGTTCAATCATGTCAAGAAATATTGTGAAATTGCTACCACAGTTTCCAAACATTCTTTAAATTCCTCGATTCCGTGATATCATCTTCCTTTTATGTCCCCACTCCCCCATTATTGTCCCTATAGGCTCATCAATCCTGAGTTTCCGATTTTTAATCATTATAGCCAGAAACTAATCATAACTGCAATTTGCCTTTTATGATACAGATGATACTAGATGAGTTAATAATAAAAATATAAGCGAAGCAATGAACATGGCTTTCTTTTATATAAGATAATTTTTCAAATGGAAATATTCACTGGTTTTATTTCTGAGAACAATTGGAGATACACTAGAGGGAATTTGAACCTAACTTGAAATTAAATTTTATTGATCATCAAGATGAAAACAAAATGTGTCTTGGGTCTCTAATGGAATATATTGCCAATGTTGGCACAAAGCAGATTTGTCATAGATATAAATTAATTGTTCTTATTTCTTGTGTGCTTCACAATATGAAAGTCAACATTTGTTTGTCATTTTCCTTCAAACAAATACACTTGTGGAAGACAAGTCGAAGATTAAGATACAGACGCAAAGAAAAAGATACGTACTTGTTTAAGAGAAAGGGAGAAACTGAACATAAAGAAACAGATTCTGAGATGGAAACCAGGAAGATTAAAAAAACAAAAGATTTCACAATCCCAGATTAAGAAATATCCCTATTTTCAGTCTCTATTTTGGGAGATTTTGTGGATGGTGATGGGTCTGACATTCAAAGACAGCAAATTGACAGTACACCTCAACGACTGGGCTCTCACTGACGTGCACTTCACCTGCGTGTTATGACAAACACCAGAGGTGCTTTGTGGTCCTTTTAGGCAACTCTTATTGTCAAACCAAACAAAAACTAACAGTTGAAAAATCAGACGGGAAGAAATCCAAAGTACAAACTGTGCTAGCTTTCCTTTGTTCCCTGCTATCTCAAATAGGACAGCTTCAAGGGCAAGAAGAAGGAGCAAATCGACTTTTAAGAACAGTGTTTTTCCATCACTGATAGAGATTAATATGCAGCTCAGAATTCAGGGTCACTTTGGGTCAGA
>NW_022111320.1:23470613-23471825 GCF_000313985.2 Echinops telfairi
AGTGGAGAGGAAATGTTTTGAGAATGATGAGGGCAATGAATGTACAAATGCACTTTACACAATTGATTTATGTATGGATAAGAGTTGTATTAGCCCCTAATAAAACTATTAAACAACAAAACAAAACAAAACAAAAAGAGATGCAAGAGCCCCAATATAAGTATTAAAAAAAAAAAACGGAATGATGAAAATTTTCTAAAACTGATTGTAGTGATGATTGTTCAACTCTTACTGATGTAATCAAACTATGGAACTACATGATATATGAATTATATGTATGTAATTAAATAAAACTGTTGAAAAATTGTTTAAAAAAATAAAATGCGGTACCTCTATATATACGATATTCTGTTCTGTCAGTAGGAGAATATTACAAATTACAACATGGAGTTTGAACACATTCTGTTGAGTGGAATAAGCTCATCACAAAAGGACAAATATTATATGAACTCGCTTCTAAACAGTTCAGCTAATGCATATGTACCTGTATATATGCAGTACCTGAATGTGTATATATACTAAAGGTTTCTAGTGGCTGCCAAGGATGGGAGAGGTTGGAAAGGAAAGATCCTCACTTATGGAGTACCAAGTTTCAGTTTATGGTCATGGAAAAAATGCATCCATTAAGCATAGGATTGTAATTATGGTAAATATGTTCAATAAGTTGTACACCTATCTATAAAATTTGAACTGGGAGACATTGTCTGACAAACATATTTGCAATAATGCCCCCGAAAGGTAACTGCTGATGCTGTTTATGTTTATAGATTTGATTCTTGGTTTGGAGGAGTATAATTTCATGGGGCATTCCAATTAATTGGCCTAATAAAATGTTTAGATCTTAGTTTGGTGTGTGGTTCCTAAGCTCTTTCGAGATTAGAAGCAAGAAGCCAAGGTAAAAGTGGTTTCTATAAGGAAGATAAACAACTAACACTATTCTATATTTGACATATGAAGTCTGAAAATTCTAATAGCAGACAATTCATCAAGTTACCAAATCTCTCTCTGCTGAGGAGGCTCAGTAGGAGTGCAGACAATTATTTGATCATTATTTTCTCTTTTAAATTATAATTCTCAGAGTAGAGCATGACTTTTATTCTAAAAATAACTCTAGAAACCTAAGCTAATCCAAACTTGATGTGTACACAGTAAAATACAGGGGGCGGGGAGGGGGGGTGGCATAGATTCCATCTTCTGTATGCAGCTCATTTT
>NW_022111320.1:23473442-23475245 GCF_000313985.2 Echinops telfairi
GTGGAACCTGTACATCAATCAAGAGGCTGTTGTTCAAACAGACCAAGTGAAGGTGGCATGGTTTAAAATTAGGAGGGGTGTGTGTCAGGGTTACATCCTCTCACCACACTTATTCAATCTGTAAGCTGAGCAAGTATTCAGAGGAACAGATTATATTTAAAAGAATGCAGTATCAGGATTGGGGGAAAGCTTATTAACAACTTGTGACGCACATACGACATACCTTACTTCCTGGAAGTGAGGACTTAAAGCACTGATTAAGATCAAGGACAAGAGCATACAGCAGGAATTACAACTCAATGTAAAGAAAACGAAAATCCCCACAACTAGATCCCCACAACAGGTAATGGCATGATGAACTGGAAACAAAGATTGAGGTTGTCAAGGATTTCATGTTACTTTGATCTACTATCGATGGCCATGGAAGCAGCAGTCACGAGATTGAAGGACATCTGGCATTAAGTAAATCTGCTGCACCAGATCGCTTTAAAGTATCAAGAGCAAGGTTATTATTTAGAGGACAAAGGTTCACGTGATCCAAGTCATGATATTATCAATTGCCTCATATACATGTGAAAGTTGGGCATTAAATAAGGAAGACTGAAGAAACATCATTTGAATTATGGTGCTGGAGAACAAAATTGAAAGTACCATGGACTGCCAAAGAACAGACAAATCTGTCTTGGAAGAAGTCTAGCCAAAATCCTCCTGAGGGGGAAGGCTGGCAAGACTTCATCTCCCGTACTTTGGACATGTTATCAAGGGAGACAGTCTCTGCAGAAGGATAGCATGCCTGGTAAAATGGAGGGGTGACAAAAAGAAGGCCCCGTTATTCCATGGATTGACACAGTCGCTTTAACAACAGGCTTAAGCATAGTAGCAATTTTGAGGATGGCACATGATCAAGTGGTATTTGCTCTATTGTATGTCAGACCCTGTTCGAAGGCCCCTCACAGCATGTTTTAGTACTAGGGAACTAAGGCAATCGCTTAGCATTGTTCAGTTTTGACTGAGAACATTAAGTGGCTAGATCTAAATAGAAACTTACATTTCTACAGTTTACTTTAGAAACAGTGTTTCTAACCATTTGTCAATGAGCTTTTATGCAAAACCCCACAAGCGTGAGCTCTCTGACCTCAAACCTGAACAGCATCCATCTAATGAAGTAAAAGCATGTCTTTGATAGAAAGAAGTAAGCCATCAAATTGAAAGCTATCCTTTTTTTTTCCTGTGCCACTAGGAAACAAAGTAAAACCTTGTGCTCAAACACAGCTGCCTACTTCAATCTCTGTATATTTTAAGTAATATTTTATTGTATTTTACCTGAACATTCACAAAACAAATTAATATCCTGACACATTCTACACCAGTTGTTCAGTGATATTCATTACATTTTTCACTATCAGCACTAAATTCTCAGTTTTGCATTTCTAGTAATCTATTTCTGTGTCCCCATGTGTTAGTCTGGGTAGACTAGAGAAACAAATTCAGGGAGACTCATGTGTGTAAGAGCGAACTTTGTATCAAATAGCAATTGTATATTAAGAAAACATCCCAGCCTAGTCCAGATCAAGTCCATAAATCAGATATTAGCCAGTCTACAGATTCTTCTTTAGACTCACGCAGCCATGCAATGAAGCCAATTGCAGATCACAGGCCTGTGGGTGGAAAGTCTTGTGGATCTAGTGGTGGTGGAAGCAGCTCAGTGCTGGTGTGGGTCTCCACATAGCCCTCCAGCTCCGTGGCTTCCACTGCATCAGCTGAGCTCCATGTGTCTTGTCAGCAGGAAGATAAAGCAGAGAG
>NW_022111320.1:23476960-23485121 GCF_000313985.2 Echinops telfairi
TTTTTGAGGTGAAAAAGTTCACTTAAAATGGAAAATGCTGGACTAAGTGTGATTCCAAGTTCAGTGCCAATCACTTCGTGGCAATTCTATGGTCTTCTACCCATTTCTGGACTGCAGCTACTGTTTCTTCATTTGTCAAGGTTGACGATTTGGGAAGATGTCCTCTTGAGTTATTACAATCTGCATATACCCCCAATCTAATTTTTCCGCGTGAAACAAAAATGCACTCTTATTTCTTAAATCACCCTCATGAAACTGAGACAAGGGTATTACTGAGGGAATGTGTTTTCCACTACTCACTGATGACAGACATGTTAAACATATGTTGTTTAAAATAAACTTGTCCATGTACAACTAAAACTCTAGTAGAGATATATTTTATTGATATTGATATCCTCGTATATCAATCCAGCAAATTCTACATGTATAATTCCGGGACATTGAATACATTTTAAAAATTGTACAACCATTTTCATTGTTTATGCAATTATTTATTCTTAACATAAACTCAGTTCCTCCTAATTGTCCTATCGAATCTCTGGAGTTATTGTCAGTTAGACTCCATATAGATAGGAACACCAAACCTACTTCCATTGAACCAATTCTGACCAACAGCAATACTATAGGACAAAAGAAAACAGCTCTCTAAGGTTTTCAAAGCTGTAAATTGTTACAGAAACCAATATCCTCATATTTCTCCCACAGTGAGACCGGTTAGTTCAACCCATTGACCTTTAAGTAAGCAACACAATCCTTAACCCACCGTGCCACCCAGGCTCCTTTGAGCACATAAGGAAGACGCTGTTTAAAATTTAATGTAAACTAATTTTTGATTCTAAGCAAACTCCAAGGGATATTTTTGGATTAAGCCTCCAGGTTAAAAGATTATCTCAGAGCCGTTGTTTTAGGATGTATATCCAGCTTCCATGGACCCTGAAAGGCTGAACTCTATGAAAATCTGGAAATCTGTTCAATATCCCCCCACCCCTCTTTGATAAGAATTCTATAGGATTTTAAATCAAAATGTTCACTAATGGTAGCTAAACATCACCCGCTTTTGGCCTCCTGTAAAAGGGCCACTTAGCCACACAGTCCAGATAAGCCACCCATTCCTGATTCTCCTTCCTCTGTTAATCCAGAAAAATAGTCCAATTTTTGCACACTGAATATTGCTTGCAAGCATATATGACCTTACGTCCTATGCAATAAACTAAGAGGTAGAGCAGAGGTACTACACATGTTATTAAGTCAACTGACCAGGATGCCCAATACAACCATGACCCTAAAACTCTAAATCCAGGAAACAAACTCCACAAGGTGTTTAGTTTTACATAAATAGTCTCAGCAACTATTCTTCTTTGTTTCTTTGTGGTTTTTTATTGTATATCTTTGCCACACATTTTTTACTCATTTTTACACATATACAACTATTGACAGCATTTACATAGATCAACTGTGTAACTCTACCATCAGTCAATACTATTTTTCTATCACATTAAGTTCAAATATTTCATAAACATTAATTACCCCTTTTTTCTCCCACCCATGATAATGGCTAATAAGAACTGGTCTCTACATAGTTGTATTTTTTATATAAATGAGGCCCTATATTAGTTTAACTTTTATGACTGATTTGTTAAGCTCAGCACAATGTCTTTAATCTTCAAGTTTAAAGAAAAGATAGAGACAGAGAAGGCTTGTAACACCCTACAAGATAGAACATTGAGAATAAATAATGACAAGTGATGAGCGGGCATTTAACTTCTGTAAATTCAGACCAAGGAAAGACCTACCAGTAAGAGCCATCATCCCCCAAAGCTCCTCTGAAGAGTGTGTGGTCAGAGAGATGGAGAGGGTCATGAATTGTGCGCCTTCAGCATGTGTATGTGCTTGGCTGAGCCAAAATCGTCAGTGTGGGCAATTGTGTAATGATGTAACTTGGCTGTCAGATAATGACCTCCCTCCCACTCCAACTCCCTCCTCCCCCCAATAAATGACCGAATGGGATAAAGCAAGCAGCTGTAAAAGGGTTAAGGGAAGGATATTCCATCCAGCCCTAGTCCATTGGAAGGGCATTCTCCCTGGCGTGTGGCATTTTCTATGGCAGGAGATAAGGAGAAAAGAGAGAGGATAGACCTACCCTCACCAAGAAAGAAGAGCAAGCAGTACAGTGCATGTTTGGGGACCCAGGTTCCTATGCTGGGAAATTCCTAGATCCCGGGGAAGACTGATATCAAATCTGGAAGGAACGAAGGCCAAGCCTACGGATGCTGAGGAAATAAGGACTTTGTTCCCGAACTGTGAGCCAACAGATGGAGAAAGCCTTACCTGGAGTTAGCACCAATGAAGTCGTACTTGTAGCCTCCCAAACAGTGAGACAACAAGGTTCTCTTTGTCAAGCCATCCATTTATGGGATTTATGACAGCCGCACTAGATAACTTAAGCAGGGAGTAGCAGTTTTGTTCCTTCTTCTATACCAGTGAGAAGTGAGAGCCATTAATATGTACAGAAGGTCTGCCACATTCCAAGAAGTAGTCTAGTTATTCCGTCTGAGGACTCATCCAGTCCTTACCACAGCCCTAAGAATCTATTTTATTAGTATAATTTCAATTTTTTGCTAAATTCCCAGAGGTTAGGGAGTAAGCAATCCCAGTATAAAATAAAGATATCTACTCATAGCCATTTATGATATCTTGACTCCTAATAAATTCCATGTACCTGGCAATAATAAAGGAAAGATGATTTCTTAAATGGCTCTTAACTCGTTGTCATGCGCCAATGGCGACTCACAGACTCCCTGTAGGACAGGGTAGCATGACTCCTGCCTATGGTGTTCTCAGGCTAACTCTTTACCTGAGTAGAAAGCCTCCATTTCTCCCAAGGAGTGGCTGGGGTTTCAAACTGTGCTCCTGGTGGTTAGCAGCCCAATGCTTCTAGGGCTCCGGTGTGTACATTCATGGATTCACTCAAAACAGAATGTGCTTAAACAGGGCTCTGAGATTAATAGACGGCTGCAGACAAGTTCATTCAGCAATAAACTTATCTTAGTCTCATTGGGGTAACTTAAAAAAAAAAAAGCCCAATCACAGCAGTGACTTCTGAGGCATCTGCTGGGCCAATTTAATTCAAAGTGCAGAGGTAAGTTCAGAAGGTGTGGTATGGTGACCATTTTTAGGAATCCCCAAAAGGTAACATTGATAGATTTTCTTGAAGGACACAGGACTATTACTGGGATATATTAGGAAGAAATTTTAAATGAAAGCTAAACTGCCTTAAGTGATAAAGGCCAAGAAAGCGGCACTGAGGAGTCCCCATCCCACCTTCCTGAGAACGTGCCTGCTCCTTCATCAAGGGTAACAAGGGTTATCTTATAATTTCCTTGGGACCTTACCCCAGAAAGCCTACAGCTTGAATCTTTCCCCTCAGAATTTTTGTGCCCCCCACCCCCACTCAACTGAAAAGAATACAATTTGAATCCCCTGAGCATGCCCAAACTGTCATTTTTAAGTGATATGAATAGAAGAATACAGAATGCTTTAGGGAAAAGTTAAAGGAGTGGAGCAGTACCTTCAGAAATGCATAGGCCTAGGTGGAAGATATGTCAAGAAGCATCAACTTCACATTTTGATGAATATTTTTGTTGAATAAAGTTTTATGTTTCAGTAGCAGTACTTTTGCTGATTTGCGTGTGCGTGCATGAGTGTGTGTGTAGAATAAGAATTTTGTTTGGTTAAAAAGTGCTGTGCTATTAAAAAAGGCAAAAGAAAAATTGCCAAGTGGTGTAAGAAGCAAATACAGAGTGGCACTCTGATGCTACTAAAATTAGATTATTGAAAGTTGTCCTCATAAAACAAACACAGTAACCTCTGCAGGAGCAGCCAAGGAGAATGTTTCAGAGAGGAAACATCCCTCACAACCCAGGGAATCAGCGAGGGAGAGAATGAAGAACAGAAGGCAGGGAAGTCAGGTATGGGGAAGGAGAGGAGTATCAGGTGGGGAGAAGGGAGGCTTACAGGTGTTTATAAGGACTGTGGCTTCAATACCTAGTAAACCACTAGTGTTTTCAGTAGAGAAGTGATATTTTATTTCTTTTTAAAAGTGCTTCCTGACTACCCACCAGTTTCCTTGCCCTGGAGATCTAAACACTGGTCAGAGTGGTTATCAAAAGAGGAAAAGTAACATTGAAAGGGATTTGAACGATTTGTAGCACACGGGCTACTTTCGAACAGGTTTTTAAGGAAAGTTCTGACTAGCTGGGGAGAGCATACTGCAGACAAGGTCAAGGGAGACAGCTGGGAACTCCGTGACTACAATTACAGGAGAGCAAATGACAGTGACTCAGCTCCTGAGGAGGTCAGTAGACAGAAAGTGGCCTGATACTAGATATCATCTGGAGAGTTTGAAGTGGCAAGAGGACTGTATAGAGTGGGAGAGAAAGCATATTTGGCCTCCGCAACTTGAAGGATGGAATTCTCATTAACTCAATCATTGTAGGAGGGTGGTCCGGACACTTAGAGTTGTACTGACCATGTAAACCTTCAAAAGGAGTTAGATGGTATATGAGAATGACATTTGAGGAGAGAAGAGACACAGGTGGATTAAAATGTTTGAATGGATGTTGTCCGCATTTAGATGGTGCTTAAATTTTATGGGACACAAAGACACAGCATCACAAGGAAAAACCATGTGTATAGGCTGACCAGAGCAAGGCTGCTCAGAAAATAGCCTCTAACAGTCTACACGTAAGCAAAAATATAGGAAGGGCAAGGGGAGTTGGGCCGAGGGGGAGGGACAGACTAAAAAAGCATTGACGTCCAAGCCTGAAGATACCATTTCGGTTATGTTACAACATTTTTATTTTAACTTGTAGTCAAGGGGGAAGGAAGACTTTAATCAGAGAAGTAAGATAATTAACTCTTGCAAGATCAATTTGTCTAAAGTTTAGAATAGATTAATGGATAAGGACTGAAAGCCTGATACTAGTTAGAAAGTTGATGGGGCTTAAGTGCTCCTTATTAGAAGGCTAATCGTGTTATTTGCACAGGGGTTTCTGTGGAAATTTGGAGATAAGCAATAGGGCTTCTGAAAGAATAGCTACTACAACGTGTCTTTACCCTTCAGTCTTATATTGAGAAACATACTCTGGTCCAGCCATTGTACAATAAAAATCACTACACTTGCTAAGTATAAACAAGTAGACCAAGTTTTATTATCTCTCACTCACTGCATTGTGATATAGATGTACTCTGAACAACATTCACAATCCAGTGTTATTAGTTTAATTTCACTCTTGCTTACACATAACCTTATATTTCTTCTGTAAGACTCAGCTAAGTTTTAGAAGTTCTGAGGCCTCATACAAAACATAGACATTTTTAAGCATTTGAGGCTTAAACTTAATATCACCTTCACTCGCCATCTTAACCTTCATTCCTAGTTTGCTGGATCCTGCTACTCCTGCTCTGTCCTCCATGGCATTCTCCACTTTGCTGCCAGTTTCCATAATTCATTATAACAGACCACATAGAATTGACAGTGGATGCTCACAATTACACAGTTACTAAGGAAGTTAACAGGTTACAATTCATGTGAGAAATGCTCAGGATACAGTTTTAAGTCAGGGCAATGTTTTCCCTGCTGTGTCCATAGGCAGGTCTCTCACTGGCCTTCAACCTGTTGGCCTGGCCTCTGACCTGTTAGGGCAATGTGACAAAGCATTCTCAGGGCTTCCAAAAAATGCCCAACAGGAATGCCACTTTGCCAGATGCCTCAGTCTGAAGGTCCTCAGCTCTAGCTCTGCAGGTCAGCAAACCCAGCTCCACCAATTAAGTGCCTAGAAGCACCCACTCCACAAGGCAGCCTCTTGCTCCACAGCACTAACTTTTACTTAAATTGTGGACTGTAAAGTCCACTGTTCTGGTTCATGCTGTACCTTCTGGTCCTGCCGCTGCTGTTCCTCTGTAGCTCCTCCCATGTCAAAAATGTCCCTGGATCATGAGGTTCCGTGCCCAAGGAGCTCAAGGTCCAATGGATGAGCTTCACTCTGAGCTCGCGGCTTGCTGGTAGTAAATCCCCACTTCCTGTTTCTGACATAACTCATTTTATACCTAGCAATTACAATTAACCCTGTTAGCAATATTCACAGCTGAACTATGTAATCGAATCAGTAATCAGTAACTTCCACCACTTTTTTATCCAGACCCATCGGGAAATGGAAAGTCATTTGGTAGGAATAAAAAAGGCCATAGTTAAAAGAGCCAAATTGAATAATTACCTGCAATGCATTACAGTAAATTATTTAATTTGGCTTGTTTAGCTATTAAACCAAAACTACCCTAGAGCAAGAATTGCTAATTGGTCTTGGATGAAGAAATGTAGAAAGTTTTTCCTTTCCTTGATCTATATTATGTTAGATGACTATCTTAGTGTGGATCCCTGAAAATAGTGCCTAAGATAGGGATTCGGATAGATGTGACTTGTTGATGAAGTGCTCTCGGGATAACAGAGGTAAGGAAATAGAACAGAACAGGAGAATGACATGAGAAAAGATGTCATTACACTTAGAGACTTACTTCAGCCCGATCCTATGAGGAGCTCTGAAGTTAAATGACAGCGCAGAGCTGGTTCCCTTTCTTACATTCCTATTATGGTTAGTCAGTCATTGAAGTCGATGGCATGGGAGAGAGTGTGCCTCGCCAATGGAGTAATATAGTCTTGGTGTGTAGACAGAAGGCAATCAGAGGGCAGAGGGAGAAGTGGGCAGCTCTGAGCCATGAGTACCTTACATTTAATATTCAATGAATGGTTCATCAGTTCACTAAATGAGATCGGAGTTGGGGCATGCAGCATCCACACACTGTGGTTTGCAATGGCATACTGCTTGTCATCCAGGTTACAAGGTTTAATGAAAGCATTTCTCCTGTGTTCTTTCAATCCACTCCTGCTTTTCACCAAGGACTAAAGGGCCAGGAAACACATGAAAATAAAACAAAGAGTGATAGAGTCAAATGTTCCTTTCATTCTAGCCATAAAGATGAGTTGATGGGAACATGCACACTGCGTGGTAGAATGGGAAACAGGCATGGGGGTCAAAGCTGCTTTGAGATTCTGTAAGCACCTAGTGCAGCCATGACACAAGTATCAATGATAGGTAGCAATGATGATTCCAGTTTTTGCTCCTTTTCCGTGTCCTCATTCTGAGTCCTCATATGACACTGCAGCAATTCTCACTAAGAAGTGAAAGCCCCATCCTCCCTCCCCCCACCATTCTTTGATTTTTCACTCTGCGTGTGTTTTGTCAAGAGAGTAGGCCTAGAGAACGTACTGTGGACCTAGGTCTCAAGAGACCGTGTGTGTTTCTGTGTGCCACTTTGAGCCTCTGCTTTTCTTTTTTCCCCCGAAACAACAATTTTTAAAAGCTGATGTGATCTGAGGGACTAGCTGTGATACAATCGATGGAGTCATTTGGACCACAAAGCAACACTAAAACTCAAACTCTGACAGTATCTAAGGTACAATTAAGACTATTCCTAGCATGCTTTTATTCTTTGTTTACTTCAGCCATCTTTAGATATCCAAACTTCTGTAGACATTCACTGCCTGAGGTATTTTCCATATTCTTCTCTGTACATTTGCAAACTCTGACCTAAACAACAACCTTCCCCTCCATCCCAAACCCTGTCCATGGGCCCTTTGGCGTTTCCTCCATCCTCAAACGTTTTCTGCTTTTTTTTTTCTATTCTTAATCTCTAATATAAGTCAGGTCAATCCTTCTGTTCCCTCCCTCCCCCTACATCCCCATAGGCCCTTGATAGATTATAGATTGTTAAGTATTTTCTGCTTTTCATCATGAAAAAACAAGCTCAGGCTAGCCTACTGGAGTTGAAAAACACAAAGAGGAGGGGCAAGTCACTCTACTAAAGCTGTTCTAGATTAGGTAGCAAACAAGTAGCCAATCAACTGGCACACTCATCAATGAGCCTGCCAAGATCAGCAGATTCATATAACTGCCCTCATCCAGCTGCTTCCAAACCCAAGAATCACTTAGTCTGGCGGTTATACAAAATCATTATGATACGAGATCATCATTGTCATAGACATACAATAATTACTTACTGCATATAGTTCACAGTGTCATGGCAGCAAAGCAGAAAGCTATGC
>NW_022111320.1:23486066-23487514 GCF_000313985.2 Echinops telfairi
GCTGATTCCGGGAACCCAAGAGGAAAGCGAATTTTGGGAATAATAAGGGCAACAAATGTATAGATGTGCTTTACACAATTGATCTATGTATTGTGGTGAATTGTATGAGCCTCAATAAATTGATTTAAAAAAAAAAGAACAGAGCTGTGACAGGGAGTAGAGAGGAGATTTTATTCTTTCTTCCCACTCCCAGAACTATGCCCACCATGGACTCTACCAAAAGGCCTGGGATCACTGACTCTTACTGCTAGAGGGAGTTCCTGACGGACCTTCTCCAGGAGGCTCCATGCTCCAGTGACTTAGAATGCTTGAGTCTTGGTACTCACCCCCTGGGAAGGGGAAATGCAGTGTTGAGGGAAATGCTAGACTGGAGGAGGCTGCCATCAGCATGCGCAGAGCAGGGTGCTTAGGCAGAACCTTCTGCAAGAGTTTCAAGCTGCTCTGCCTCTCCTCACTCTCCATCCCTCCTCCCCGGGCAGCCAAAGAGAGTCCAGTGGGAAGACACTCGAGGAACTCGAGGCCTTTGAAGCATATACTTTGTGTCGCTAGTGTCATGGAGCCATTTTTCATTTTGTGTGGCAGCTACCACAGGAAACAGGAGGTCAATCAAAGAGTTAGTTTTTATGAGGCCTTTCAGATTACACCAATATGTAATCCCTACTATTTTTTTAAGAAAAGTATTCCATACTGTAATTTAGTTTTTATCTTGGACTCTTGTTTCTTTTGGCACCATTCTCTCTCTCTCTCTCTCTCTCTCTCTCTCTCTCTCCTTTCTCACTCACTTGCTCTCTTTCCACCCTTTCCTAATAGAATGAGGTTGGGGTCTTGGTTAAAATAAAAAGACTGCATGCCAGTGGTTAATTTTAGCTTTATTAGCAAGATGGCACTCCTTCTGGCTGTGCCTATTAAGATTCACACTGAGGATGTTTGACAAGAAAATTTCCCTCAGTAAGAGATACTTTTCTACATGATGACCCACTCTACATGGTAACTCTTGTGAGCATTCAGCCATGCGCTTCCAATTTTTATCTGGAACTCTCATCGAGGGGAAATATGAGTTTTTCTAACTCTATTTTTATTCCTTTTAACACCAAATGACGCGAATCATGAAGATTCACTGAGGGGCAGTAGGGTCACAGTAAGTGAACAATGAGTCCTGGCAAGACACAGGTGAATGTGGAAGCTTTGTGATTCTAAATCTTCCTCCCACTCTATTTTTGCAGCTGTTTCCACCCAGAATTGGACACGCGACCCTTCTTACATGGCAGAGAGCCTCTACATGGCCTATGATTCTTTTACTTCTTCTTAATCTGACTGTGTTTTGGCCTGGAATCTTCAGAGCCAAGAAATAAGCTATTAGAACGTTTTTTCTAATCTTGGTCCTTGGCAGATACCCCCAACACACACACACACACACACACACACACACACACACACACACACACACA
>NW_022111320.1:23487865-23508550 GCF_000313985.2 Echinops telfairi
CCAAATTGTTATCTCTTCGCTCCCTTCTTGCCTGCTGATCCCGTCTCCTCCTCTTCATGTTTCTACTCTCTTGGCTTTGGTAGAAAGCTCTCCCCTTAGCCAGCCTGGATCTCCTGCTACTCAAGTATGATAGGTACATGGAAGAAGCAATGTTACCTCCAATCATATGAAAAGGCGATTTCTCCAGGCACTGAGGCATGCACAACACATAACTTCCTTCGGCTTGCCCGATTATGCTAATTTCACAAAATAAAATATATTTGAATGCTAACAAGCCTCCCTGAGTTCAGTCTTCCTTGATCTAAAACCTAGTTTTATCATTCTGTCACAAGCTAAGAAAATAACCTCCCAGTGGTTCAAATGCTTCATCTCTAAGGTGGAATAATGATAATATTTCTCAGCTACAGTTTTTATGGTGCTTAAGTAAGATAATGATTACAAAAGAGCTTACCAGAGATTCCAAACATAAATAAGTGCTAAATGAATGTTAATGTTTTATTTGTATTGTTGCTGTTGATGCTCACAAGAACTACCATGTTGAGTGGGTTGTTGTTATGGTGTTGGAAAGTCCGGAAAAAAAAGAAATATCGAGTTGCATTTAGTTATAAAATAAAAATGTACATCTATACATGAATGTGGTAAAATTATATACCTATTCTTTCATGTGAATAGTGACAGCATGAGCCCAGTTTCTCTGGTATTTTAAAAACTTGAATGAAAGTTATCAGAACCCGTGACTCCCTCTTCCCACCCCTCCCCTATGTAGCATAGAAGTACAACTTTGTTCTTCATAACTGAGATTTATGTCAAAAACTTTTTTTTCCTGTGTTCTCATTCTAAGCTTTTGGAATCAACATGATGCTGGCTTTTGAAAATAATTTGGAAGCTTTCCTTTCCTCTCTCTGCTTGGGAACAGTTTAAATAGTATTGAAGTTTCTGTCCCTTGAAGGTTGAAGCAATTCACCCGAGAAACCATCTGTGCCTGGCACTGTTTTGAAGGAGAGGTCTTGAACATTTT
This sequence comes from Echinops telfairi, assembly GCF_000313985.2. Taxonomy (NCBI): domain Eukaryota; kingdom Metazoa; phylum Chordata; class Mammalia; order Afrosoricida; family Tenrecidae; genus Echinops; species Echinops telfairi. The sequence goes on from NW_022111320.1 coordinate 23,488,884, forward strand.
CTCAATATCTTGATATTTCCCCATGCAGAAGTCTTCTACATTTTCCAGATTAAATTTCAGTTATTTAAATTTTTCTAGAAATTCTTCACCTAATCTAGTCATTCAAATTTACTTCAAGAGAGTTTTATAAAATACTCTTTTAAAGTTCTCTTGCCTTTGCATGAATGGTTATTTAATTAATGGTTGTTCCTCATTTATAATTATATGTATGCTCATGTCTTCTTAATTGTGGTAACATTATATTCCATTTTCCCTTTCAACAATCTTCACATGTACAATTCAAGTACATTAATTTATATCCATTCTGTTACCAAATTATCATGTTTGCTTATTCCCAAATTTTTCCATCACTCTTAAAAGAAGCTTGTCCTACACATTCTTATTAATTTGATTAGGCAAGGATGGGGTTACCTAGAGTGTTTTACTAGACTTTTCACAGAAAAGCTCTTGGATTTAAAAAGTCTTTGGTTTTTCTATTTTCTAAGAAATCCATTTTTTGTGTGAATGTGATTATTATTTCCTTAATCTCTTAATCATCTTTTTCTCAGTTACTTGCATTATTTTTACCTTATGAGTGGTAAGCAGTTAGCGTCTCTATGTATATACAGTACTATAACCATCATAATTATTAAATTGCTTTAAGTGTATTAAAATAGACATCTTGATTTAGTTTGAAGCAAAAATTCTTTGATGCAATAGTTTCACTTGATTTTCTTTTAAAACTAATTTCATGTTGTATTACTGTGTGGTCAGAGGGAAGAGTTTGAATTGTTCTTAATTTTGGATTTTATTGAAGTTTCACTATATCTTTATAAGATAAACCTTACTGATCATACTATTCAAATTCTACATAGATATGTATATATGCATATTTGTGTGTGTATATATGTATATGTATAAAACCTTATGTACTAGTATGTATATATATGTATGCTTGTATTTTATCAATCCTAATATCAGAGGTCAAGTTAAATATGTATGATGTTTCTATATTGACTTCTCAAGTTCCTGTAGATCGAGCTTCATGATTTTTTTGCATTTTAAAACTCAAGTTATTCGGTGCATAAACTTGAAAGATTTTAATAGTAATGTATGACAGGGTACCCCCCAAATCCAGAATTTTTTTCAAAGCTATGTATTTAAATTTTTTTACAGAACTATCTTATCACCTTCAAAGTACTCTCCATTACACTTAGTACATTTGTCAAATCTGTGATTCCATTCTTGGAAACAATTTTCAAACTCATCTGTTTGGATGGTTGATAGCACCCCCCTCATTTTTTTTCTTACCTCTTTCAGGTCTTTGAATCGCTGTCTTTTCCAGTCCCTCTTCATTTGCAAAAAGAAAAGAAGTTGCACAGAGCAAGGTCAGGTGAGTGAGGTGCCTGGGGCAAGTGAGGCATGCTGTTTTTTGCAAGAAACTGGCGCACTGAGATGACTGTGTGAGCAGGTGCATTGTCATGGTGGCAAAGCCAGTCCCCCGTCTGCCACAAATCAGGCCTTTTGCCAGACCCTGTTACATAATCTTTTCAGAACCTCTACATAGAAAGCTTGAATAACAGTCTGACCCGGTGTAATGAATTCTAAATGTACTATCCCCCTCACATCAAACAAAACCAAATGAGCATTGTTTTGATCTTTGATTTCACTTGAAAAGATTTTGGGGTAACGATGGCATCTTCCACTGGCTTGACTGATGTCTGCTTTCAGGGTCATACGAATAGCACTATGACTCATCACCAGTAATGACCTTGGGAAAAAGCGTGTTGCTTTGGAGCTGTTTTTGAAAACACAGCATGTTTCCACTCGACGCTCTTTTTCCTGGTCAGTCAGAACCAAGGCACAAATTTTGTAGTGACCCTTCCCATTCCAAAATCTTCCATCAAAATTCACTAAACTTAGCTTCAAAACAGTCCAGATAACTTCTCCATCTCTTCAATGGCCCATTGTCAGTCTTTGAGCACAAATGAATGAATTTTGGTCAACATTTTTATCTGTTTGGTAAGTTGATGGACATCCAGAACGAGGTTTGTCAGCTATTGCCATTTCACCTTTTGTGAAATGAGAAAACCACTTGTGAACTTGAGTTTTTCCCAGAGTGCTGTCCTTGTAAGCTGTGCTCCACATCACAAGAGCTTCTGCGGCATTTTTCCTGAGAAGAAAACAAAATCTCACAGCTGCATGCTGTTCTCTTAAATCGGCCATCACAAAAATGAATTCTGTATGAAACTGCTTTGTATGAAAAAATTCACTGTAACCAGAGAGAAATTCCCCAGGCAATGCCACTGGGTGCACTATCTCAGAGCAAGTTGCTTGATGCTTGCCTAGTGGGAGAAAAGGTCAACTATGAAAGTGCCAACCAGCTGAGCTTTTTCCCAGTCATTTTTTTTTTTAGTACCCCCTTGTATATAACACAAGAAGGAGGGTATACTCTTCTTATGGATTGTAACTTTTACATTGAAAAGTCCATTACCTTTACCAGATTTGATCCTTTTTAAAAATTCCACAGTTGGAACAACTCCTAGAAGGACCTGAGTCTTTCACAATTGAAAGCACCTTCTTTGTAAAAAGTTAATATAATTCTGCTTACAAAGTTAGGTTCTGAACCTTACTGTGGGCATCTCTAAAAATTATCTTCTATGGTTTTCATAGTGAATCTCCTTCTGTTTGCATGGTTTATATTCTGACCCATCTTTCTGTGTCTTGGGAATTCTCTCCTTCACTTGCTGTTCTTCGGTAATTCTTCAGGTGTTTAATTAAATGAGCAGAGCCCTGTCTTAAGTGTTGAATGTTTTGTTGTCACTGTCAGTTGCCATGGACTTGACTCTGATTCATGAAAACCAAATGAATGAAGTGTTTGCTAGTCTGGTGCCTTGATCATGATCATTGTTACACTGTTGTGACCATTGAGTAGATTCCAAACCATAACACCTTATGTACAATGGAATTAAACTCTGCTCTATAGGACAATAGCCTCATAATCCTGGCTATATTTTATTCTATTGTTGCAGCCTTTGTGCCAAACCATCTCATTGAGAGTCTTCCTCTTTATTGCTGACCCTCTACATTACCAAATCTGAAGTCCTTCACAAACAATTGTTCCCTTCTAACAGCATGTTCAAGGTGCCATGTGCAAAGTATGTGAGAAGAAATCTCCCCACCCAATCTTCAAAGAAGCATGGGTTTGTTCATTCTTCTAGCAGCCCATGCTATATGCAATATTCTCCATGACAGCATCATTCAAAGGAATGAGTTCTCTCTTCCTTATTCATTCCCATCCCCACCCCACACTTCGTATGCATATGAGGCCATTGAAAATAACTTGGATTGGGTTAGATATACCTTAATCTTCAAATACATCTTTCCTTTTTAATAATGTGCAGAGATCTTTTTCAGCAGATTTCACAATATAATATACATTTTCTTTTAAGTAAAATGAAATCCTTGACAAATTGTGTTTTCTCTTTTGATCATGATGTTGACTATTGGACCAGTTGCTATGCTTTTTCTTTTCTTTATGTTGAGGTGTAATGCATATTGAATGTTGTAGCTTTCTATCTTCATCAATAAGTGTGGTTCAAGGTCCCTTCAGTTTTAGAAAACAAGGTTGCATCATCCTATTTTGCAGGTTGTTAATGAATCTTCACCCAGACCTGATCATTGGTCTGCAACTAGTCCAACTTTTCATATTATTTGCTTGGGTACAGATTGAATAAATATGGTGAAAGGATACAACCCTAAGGCACAACTTTCCTGATATAAAACCATGCAGTATACTCTTGGTTTGTTTTAAGAATGCTAAATGCACTCTATCTTCAACACTAGACATTTTCAGGGGCCATCTCCTCTTCTTGGAAAACTTGTTCCTCCCCTTTTCTTTCTTATTCCCATTATAATTAATATGCATGGTTTTGCTGTGATCATTCTGTTTTACTCTACATTTTCCACATGTCTTTACTTTCATGTATATTTCAATCCCTTGTTGTATCTATTGTGTCAACCCATATGATAGAATGTTTCTCTTGTTACCCAACATATTGTCCTTGCTTAACAATTGGTCTTTCCTGTTGACATGTCCAAAATAAATGAGCAAAAGTTTCACCATCCTCAATTCTAAGGAGCTGTGGCAGTTATACAACTTTCTGTCAACTTGCGAAGGGGTGGAATCTAGCCTGTCAATCTGGTCGCAGCTTGATGACCTAATTTGGAGGTGCTACAGAGATAAATAGCTGACTGGAAGGCAGATACACACAGACACTTGGCTTGTCTTCCTGCTGACAAGCCGCATGGAGACCCTCTAATAGAAAGAGAGCCCTAGAGTTGAGAGAGCCACCATGGAGACCCATGCCAGCACTGAGATACTTCCTCCACAAGACTTTCCACCCATTGGTCTGTGATCTTCCAACATTCAGTATCATTACATGTGCCGTGTGAGTCTGAAGAGGAAATTATAGACTGGTATCGGACACATGGGCTAATATAGGACTTATGGACTTGATCTGGGCTGGGATGTTTTCTTAATATACAATTACTCTTTGATATAAAATTCTCTATTACACACATATGAGGGTCTCCGGATTTCTTTCTCTAGTCTACTTGGACTAACACATGAGCATTCTGGTTATATATCTTCTAGGGTTTGTTTGCTTGCTCTTCTGGACACCCAAGGTATATTCAATATTTCTTTTTGCCAACATCACAGTTAGAATGCAACAATTCTTCTGTCTTCCTTTCCCGTTGTCCAGTTTTCACATGATTGTAAAACAATTGAAAAGTTATTGAGCTGAAGAGGGCACATCTGAGTCACCAAAGTGACCTCCTTGCTCTTTACATTTTTTAAAGAAGTCTTTTAAAGATTTGCCCAAAGTAATTTGTCATTCAATTCCTTGCCTGATGCTTCCATGAATGTTAATTGTTGACCAAGTAGAATGAAATCTTTGAAATAATTTATAGTAATTCTAGTGATTCAAAAACACAACTCACTAAATCTAGTCACTGCCAGCTCATAGCGACCCCATAGGACAAGGCAGAACTGCTGCTGTGAGTTTCTGAGATGTAGCTCTTTAGGGGAGAAGACAGTCCAAGCTCTCTCCCCCAGTGACCCTATAGGACAAAACAAAGCTGTCCCTTTAAGTTCTGAGACACTTAAAAATCTTTCCTGGGGAAGATAGCCTTGGAGACACTGGTGGGTTCAAACCCCTAACCTTGTGATTAGCATTTAGCTAATGTGTAACCATTCCACAAAAGAACTCCTTTCCTGGTGATAAAAAAGGCCAGTCTCTAATGGTAGTTTTTAATCAGTGATATGTTTAACAATTGGCTCTCTGAAAAATTAAAAATCTTACTTTTAGTATTAGAAATTTGATGATACAAATATTAATATCAGAACCAATCCAAGTTATCAACACATCATGGAAAATAACTTGGCTAGACATGCACATCATTGATCTTCAACAGTTAGGGCAAACAGGTTTTAGCACCTCACTGCCTTAAAGGTTATAAAATATAATTGAAGCTATAATTGTCTGACATCTACATAAAGAATAAAGTATTATCAACCACATTCACAAGGAATAAGGAAAAACTTAACATATATATCTTCACTGAATGCTTTATCTCCAAGCCTTTTCTGAGTTTTATTATTTAATCTGGGTATGTAGATTACTATTGAATAATTATATTTACATTATATGTTATCTTTTCCAAGTGCTATTTCTGACATTGATATACAAACTTAAAATTCTATTTGAAACCAATATTATTTTTAATCTTAATTGTGTGCTGACTGATTTGAATTATTCTTGCCATAAAGGAATGAGGAAGGCAGTTATAATGTAAATCACTTTCATGTTAATTTATCAACCAGCAGCCGTATGATATTGAGAATTGTATTGTGGTAAAATATGAACACCTAGACAAGGTAGCATTTCTTTGTTGGTATACCACAAAACCATATCTTCCATTGTATATTTTGATTCAAATGAAACACTAGGACATATTAGTAGAATAAAAACAACTCTTGTCATGGGATGAGGACTAACACCTTTCATCAATGTACAGCATTCTCTTTAGACTGAGTTCAAGGCTCGAAACATGGTCTACATGATTGCTTAGTCATTTATTAAATCAAAATTTCATGTTAGAAACATTTATAGCATTGGTAGACTGAGTAATTTTACTTCCAAACAGCCACTGGCAAAATTTGACATCAATGTTCCACATTCCTTTTAAGATGTTCCACATTCTTGCATATTTCCAGAAGATCGTTTGAACTATAATGATCAGATACTTACTTCAAGCTTTTCTTTAATTTGTTGATATATGCATTAATTTCCTTTTCTTCTATCTGTAATATTGATTAAGTATATGTCATAAATAATATACCATCTAAGATAAAATTATTATTATTTGGGGGGTTAAAATTATTTTTACCCCATATTACTAACTAGATATTTATGGCTTTGTTCTTACTCTAGGTAAGATATTTGCATTGAAATTTTTAAAAAAGAAAAACGTGTTTTGAAGTCCAACACGTTGGGAGACCTCCGATGCCGCGTTTCCGCTGTGTGGCTTTGGGCATGATGATTTATCTCTCTGATCCATAAAAGATTAAAAAGGGATAATAAACATAGATCTTTGCATAGCTATAAGGATTATTTGAGATAAAATATGCAAAATACCTAGTCCAGTGTCTAGAATTCTTATCAATAAATATAAGCTAATTTTCTTCTTTTTCATTTGCATTTCCCTTCAGCATATCTTAGCTGATTAATGACAGACCTGATGTGGCTCTATTTAATAAGGCTGTGGAATGTCCCTTTGAAACAATGTTCCTGGGGACCGAGTTTGAGAAACATTTCTAAACCCACATAATATAATCTAAATCACCACACAAGGAAACACTACTTGATTCTGTCTTCTCAGGCATAAGTCCACTTAGGGTTAGTTCCAGCTTAAAGGGTTCATTGATTTATAAAGATAACTTAGATTTGCATGGTTAGTAAGCAATTCAATTTCATTAGCACATGTGTCTCCTTATTAAAAATGAGAAATCTGAAGCTCAGGGAGGTTAAGAATTTTATGTAAGTCACACAAGTAGGAAGAGTCAGAGAGGCCAGACAGAAACCAAGCTCTCTTGAGTCCAGGTTCACTGGTCTGCTCTTGCAGCCTGCAATGTTCGTGCAGCGGTTGTCACTACATGAAAGTCTGAGTGGGAAAGGAAGCCTAGAGGGAAAACGCTGGGCTCAACCTGGGGGTGTTGGTGAAGAAGAGTGAACATGCCACGGACATCCAAAAGAATGAGCAAATCAGTCTTAGAAGAATGCTGATAGCAACCAATGTACAAATGTGCTTGACACAACGGATGGATGGATGGATTGTGATAGAGTTGTATGAGCACCCAATAAAAGGATTAAAAAGAAGAAGAAGAAGAAGCAAGGACGGCAAGAGGATAGCTGACTTTGGAAGGCCAATCACTAGAAAGGGATATCCTGTTTGTTAAATTAGAGGGTCCGCGACAAACAAGGGAAACCTTCAATGAGAGAGACAGACACAATGGCCACAATAATGAACTTAAACCTTCAGGCAATCATGAAGGGAGCACGGGTCTCCGCATTGTGTTGTTGCTATGCAAATTGAAGGCAAACAAAAACAATTATTACATACTTACATGGCAATTTTAAAGGTGCTAATTAGCTCAGTGGTGCATGTGGTCCATTGCTAGAGTGTTCTGCCACCACCCCACTTCCAGCATCTTTCATTATGGTGCTAGATTGGGCTCTGTTGGGTCATCCAGCTAAGTTATGCCACTAAACCTTAGACTGTGCAGATTTTCCTCCTGAAGACAAACTTCCTTGCAAATTTATAGTTCTTACATTATTGACAACTGCAGTGCAGGTGTGGTTATATAACCAAGGAGTTAAAAAAAAAATAGGAAATTAAAAAAAAAACTTGTAGTTAAGAGCATTGAGAAACTAAATGCATTACCTTACCAACCCTGCCACCTTGTCAAATCTGCCTCGCTGAGAATGGCAACAATTTAAATGATCAAAAGCAAAAACAGACCATTGTTTAAATTACTGTGATTATTTTTGTAAGGAAATAATCACATAGAATGATCAGTAATGCTGCTTTCTTACTGAAATGATGGTGGCAGGTGTAAGTTCAGGGTCTCACTAACCAGCTTCTAAATAGACCCCTAATAGCCCTCCTGCTTTATTCTATTACCTTATTGATTAGGAATCTGTAAAGTCTTCATAAGGGTTTTCTAAAATAAAAATTGACTTTGGGAATGGCTTCACATGTATACCTTTTGGAATTCTGCTGAGATATACAAAACTGGGAACTAGAGGCCTGCCGTCGTGGAGTCTCAGGCTTTGACGGAAAAGAAAGGCCTGTATCTCTACCTGGGAGTGAGCTCCATTTTATGAAATAGTTTCAGGAATGATGCAGCCAAAGTTCCCAGATCAATTTCATTTCTGTAATTTCATTTACCCAACTCAATGTTTGATTAGGGTCTTTTAAAATATATAGCTCGAATCCAACTCTCTTTGAAATAATATTTTGCATTGGTGAAATCAGAGGTGAGCAGGAGAATCACTCAGAGGTTAAAGAAGAAACTTGTGTAGATTTAATAAGCCAAGATGGAAAAGGGCTTACTGTTAATCTTTTTCACACCTGAAAGATAAGATGCTTTTGGACATTTTGAAAATTTCTAGGGAGAGAAAGTAGGGCATGAGTTGGAAGAGTATGAGAAATCACTTAAATATCGGAATATTTATGACTACATGGAAGAAAAGGAAACCAGCCATGAGAAAGAGAATTGTTGGAAATGAGGTTGAAACGACAGTATCAGGCCCCTGGTGCACAGAAAGAGGCAGGGAAAGTCAATTGGCTCTCAATAGTAGAACCTTGAACAGAGAGGTTTCATGAACTAAATCTTCCTTCAGAAAGATTAGCTTGCCAATCAAGGGAAGAATGCAGGTGGTTACCAATGAGGAGAACTGGCGGGAAAGCAGTCTTAAGTAACCTCTAGCATACTTTGAGGAAGCCAGAGAGAGGATTGGGACAGGTTGGGCAGGGGTAGGACACAGGTGTGACTTCAAGGAAGGCAATCGTCAGTAGGGACAGGCTGTGATCGGGAGCACAAAGAGGAGAGAATCGCAACCCGTGCAGCTGTGGAGAGAGGTTTTCTTGCCTAATGATTATGTCCAGACAGGCAATTGGACAAAATGTTCCCAAAAATTTTTGAGGGAAAAAAATTGCCCTCAAGGCTGATGACAACAGAGATCCTATGGAGATTTCAGTAGCAGGAGTTTATTATAGAAATGCAAGCCTGGAACTTTTAGAGCAGGGTTAAATTTCAGAATGGAGAGGCGAATAAGACATAAAGCCCAAATCTCAGAGCTGATGAGGGCAATGAGACCACCAAATCCAGTCTGAGAAGTTGGCAACTTTGGAATAAGTTCATGAAACAGTGAAACATCTGGTTAAGCATTTCCACGAGAAGTTGCTGGACTGATTCAGGCCACTGGGCCTCTTAAGATCTTAGGCAATATGTTGAGAAATGTTTTTAGCTGTTGAAACGGATGTCTACTTCTAGAAGATGTTGCTACAGCTCCACATCATACAGTTCATGTTGAAATGTGCCTACCTAAAAGAATAAACAAAATATCAGTTGTCATCAAGCCAGTTATGACCATATTGGCCTGTATAGGGTTTCTGATCTTGTGAATCATGACATGAGTAGACAGCCTCATCACGCTCCTCTAAAGTGGCTGATGGTTTGAACTACTGACCTTGTGGTTAGCAGCCCAATTTTGGTAGAATTTAAAATCCAGAAATATCTATCTGAATCAAAGGCTATCAACCACAAAGACAACAAACAAAAGTTAGCACTGAAACTTTTATTATTTTATTTTATTCTTGTTGAAAATATACACACAAAACTAGCTCAATTCCACAGTTTCTATACATGGTCATCAACATTCTTCATATTCTGTCAACATTTTCTTTCTGATCCAGTTGTTTCACTTCCGTTTTCTAAACATCCTTGCTCTCCATCCTTCTTATCTATGTTTTAAAATCGCTGTTGGCATTCTGTTTTTATATAAATACTTTTTAAATGCAGTACCGAAGGGTGAGAATCTTTGCTCTTTGGGGTAAACTGTTACTTTAGTTTACAGATGATTTCAGGGGGAAAACTTCCATTCAGATTTTGAAGAGAAAATCACCATTGTCCTGGGAGTGACTCCAGTGTCAATGGGTCCAGTAAGTTTGCATTCTTCATGAATTTGACATTGTGTTCCACATTTTTTCCATCTTTGTATGGAGATTCACATACTATATTTTCAAACAGAGCATTTCATAGTAGTAGCCTGGCACCATCTAATTCCTCTGATCTCAATGTGAAGGAGGCAATGGTTCTTGCATACCATTAGTCCTGTAGTCCACTTCCGTATCTCATTCCAGGGTGGACTGCTTGCACTTTTGTTCAGATGAATAAAGACCAATAGTTGTATCACGGATAGATAGCCACTTGTAAGCTATTTAAGGCTCCAGAAATATTCACCCTACTGGAAGGCAAAACATAAACTTTCAAGTATTATTAAGGAACTTCAAAAATTCATGGACAATTGAATTAAACCCTCACTCAATTTTCCCATGAACTTTTGAAATGGTCTTGTATGTTAATTGACTCATATATCAATGAGACCTCAGCCATAAATCCCTAACCAAGAGAACTAATTTAATGGGATAATTAGTTATTTATAATTAGCATCTATAGCACCCCCTTTATTACATCTCTGTTATTATTGTTGCAAAATTATATGCAACCTAGCATTTGCCTATTCATAGCTTCTCCCTATTTATAGTTCACTGACAGCAGTTACATATGTCATGCTATGTAAACAGTACCCATATTCAGGACAGCTTTTACCATTTCAATAAATGAAAAGCAATTACTACCTAGAGAGTGATTTATGCATTTCCCTATATCCACCTCAATAACAACGAATGAACATTATTTTCTGTATCCTTACCTACTCATATCACCTTATAAAAGAAAAAACATAGAATTATTTCTCCCTATGATTGACTCAGAACACTCAACACAATGTCCTCCATGTTTGCCCATTTTGTCAGATTCAGGAACTCATTCTTATTTATCTCTATGGAGTATGCATTCTTATTTATCTCTGGTACATAATACCTATGTACCAGATTTTATTTTTCCATTCTATACCCGCCAGCAGTTGATAAAGGTTCCATTTCCCCACATTTCACCAACATTTGTTATCTTTTTTCTGGGATTTTCTGGATATTATTGTTCATTTCTTCTCACAAGAATGGCTAAAGATAAAAAGAAGACTTTGTGTTGTTATAGTTATATGTGTGTGTGTGAATTATTAGATTCTTATTAGATGCATAGTTTCAAAATATATTCTCTCTGTCAGTGGTTTATATTTTCACTTTCTAGGTAAAGTTTTTTGATGAAAAATAAAAGTCCCTATGGTCTTATTTATTTGTTTATTCTTTTTGTATTCTGCTTTTGTTTTCACGTTAGAACATACATTGTTTAAAGCTACATTTTCTTCTAATAATGTTATGGTTCTAGCGTTTACAGTTAGGTTTGAAGCTAATTTAGAATTTACTTCTCTTGATGGTATTAGACATGTAACCTCTTTTATTTTTCTCCATCCAGAAATCCAATGTTCCCAAGAACATTTATTTAAGTGGCTCTTCTTTCTCCATCATCTGAACTTAGCACTCTTGCCAAAAATTTCAAACATTTACGTGTACACCAATGTCTATTACATCATTATTCACAATAAGCAAAAGAAAGTAAAAATTGAAATGTTCATCAATGGAGGGATGACTCGATCAACAAAATGTGGTCCATACATACAACCAAATACTGCCCAGACAGGGGAGAAATGGACACGTGCTGCAGTGTATGGAGCTGTGGAGGGATGACTCGATTAACAAAATGTGGTACTTACATACAACAGAGTCCTCCCAGACAGGGGAGAAATAAAGCAGACACATGCTGCCGTGTGCATGGAGCTAGAGGACATTACGCTAAGTAAGTCGATTACAAAATGACTTTATATGACCTCACTTCTGTAAAAAGGCAAGTGTACAGAGACTGAAGTTAATTAGTGGTTACTAGAAGTAGGAGGGAGGGGGAAAGTCAGAGTTATTGCTTATTAAGCACCAAGTTCTGGTTGGCAAATAGCATTGATTAAGGGGAGGGCTGGACAGCCAATTAAAGCAATTGTAACCAATACATTGCACATCTGTCAAAAGTTGCATCAGCAAGAATTGTGTGACAGCTGCATGTACAACAACAGAAGTCGCTGCTGACGTCTTTCATGTACAACCAAATATTTCGTGGAATTTGGTGGCTTGGCTTGGTCATTTAAAATCATGGCTTCATGGGACATCCCAGTAAATGGACCCAATAATGTCCTTAGTAGTTCTGTTCTATCTCATAGTTCTCTGAGTAGCAGCTGGAATTTAGAAACTAGGGCTGCTGAGAGGAGAGCATATACTGAGGTGTGGCTCAGCATCTCCATATCCATCCACCTTGCAGACACAATCCAGCCCTTAACCACTACACCACCAGGGCTTTGTGGCCATTGCAATGCAGTTTCCAATCCAATCGCTATGTAGAGTGCCTTGGGAATGACAGTGGGTGTCAGAAAAGGGTAAAGAAAGTTGAAGGATGCAGGCATGTCTGATTTCTGCCTGTGAGAGTCAGCCTTGATCTAGTGTGGAACTGGATTCTCCTGCTCCCTATTGACGAGTAGGACTAGAGGAGGCTCCATGCTGCTTCCACACCATTTCCTCAGAGTTTACCACCCTCACCTGTCGCCCCATTCAAAGGCTTGAAACCCCATTCTAGGAAAGAGATAGCATTTCCTGGGTTGTTTTGAACCAATAATTTCAATTTTGAAAATAGGTTTTAATATTTTAAAAAAAATCCAAAAGTGGAAACTGAAGCTGAGAGGAGATCCATGTGTTAACCAGAGGTGTGGGGAAGAATATAATATCATGAAGAAGCAAAATCATGAGAGACATACTTCTAAATTGCTGAGAAAACAAGAGATAAAGATTCCTCTCCCTGGTTAGCATTCAGTATGTGTACCAGATGGAGAATATAGAGAAAATATCAATGTAGATTCTGGAACCTAACTGGGAAGAAAGCTGCTATCTACATCAAACACTGTGACCAGATCATCCCAGAAAATAAGTGTTATCTTGTTCCCAGCACCTGTTATCCCAGACTTTTCAAATGATCTGACTGACAAGTGGAGATGATAGAACAAGTAATATGAAGCCAGAAAATCTATCATATTTTATTAGTCTCACCTAATCTCTGCTCAACAGACTCTCTAGAACTATATGAGGTCAGTAAAACTTTGGGGGGGGGGTTGAATAGGCAGAGTATCAAAAGTTTGGGATTAAAATCAAAGTGCTGGAGGCTAATAGCCATAACTAAAATCAATAAACCTTTGCATAACACTTCTCACTGAGATTGAATATCAGACTAATTATTGATTTCAAGCAGGCCCTGGACAGGTCCTTTGGGTAATTCCTGAGTAAAATGCACAACTTGGACTTTGGAGAGATTACCTCCTTGGCTCTAATACATATTCTGGGACATCGTGCATATTCCTTAAACTCCCCAAAACTATTCAATCTCCCTTTTAGGGTTCTTATGACTGTCGACCATAATACAAAGAAAATGTCTGACAAGGCACAGAGTACACATTTAAAGGATAATTCTACATCTCCATAACCATCCCTTCTCCTTCTAGAGCATGATGCTTAGACCTCTACCTTTTTTATTCCACTTTGCATTACACGTCACTTATTATCATTCTCCTCTACAATATTGTTATATTTTGTATTGTATGCTTGTCTGTGAGTGGGTTGTAATGTGGTGGTTTATGCTGCTGTGACGTTGGAAGTGATGTCACTGGTATTTCAAATACCAGTATAGTCACCCAAAGTGAATAGGCGTCAGCAGAATGTACAGACTAAGAGCAGGCTAAGAAGAAGGAAGAAGCTTGCACGTCTGAGAAGTTAGCCACTGAAAACCCTTTGGATAATATCGAAACTTTGTCAGATACTGAAGCCTCATGAATAGAAGGTAGACCATTGTCAGAAAGCATGCCAGAGAGGGAGCCCTTCAGGTCAGAAGACACTCCAAATATGAGCAAGAGCAGCCTTCTCAAAATAAAGTTGACCATAATGATGTCCATGGAGTAGAGCCTCCAGGACCTTCGTGTGCTGATAAAACATGACCCCAAATGAGAAGAAATGGATTAGTAAACATTTACTAATAATCAAAAGTTAGAATGTACAAAATATGAATCCAGGAAAATTAGAGGTCATCAAAAACGAAATGGAAGGCACACGGATCAATGTCTTAGGCATTGGTGAGCTGAAATACTGATGTTGGCCATTTTGAAAATTATATGGTTTACTATGCTGGGAATGGCAGATTCAAGAGGAATGCAGTTGCATTTATCTTTGCATTGGTTTTTGACATCTCAAAAGTCAAAAACAAACATCAAGTACCATGACGTCGTGGTAGGATAATAGCTATCTGAATACAAGGAGAGCCAGTCAATCTAACTATTATTCAAATTTATCCAGCAACCACTAATGCTAGTGATGCAGAAATTCAAGAGTTTTACCAACAACTTTAGTCCAAAATTGATAAAGCATGCAATCAAAGTGAATTAATAATTCTCAGTGATTGGAATGCAAAAATGGAAACAAAAGGAAGGAATGGTAGTTGGAAAATATAGCCTTGGTGATAGAGCAAAGCAGGGGATCCTACAGAATTCTGCAAGGCCAATGACTTCTTCATATCAAATATCTTTTTTCTCAACACTACAAATGGTGACTATACACATGGATTTCTCCAGGTAGAATACACAGACATCAAACTGACTGTATCTGTGACAAGAGATGATGGGGAAGTTCAATACTAGCAGTTGAAGTGTGGCAAAGGACTGACTGTGGAACAGACCACCAATTGCTCTGATATAAGTTTAGAATGAAGTTAAAGAAAATTAAAACAAGTCTAAGAGAGCAAAAATAACATATTGAGTATATTCCACCTGAATTTCAAGAATATCTCAGGAATGGATATGCTACTGACTGCAAACAAAAGAAGACCTGATGAGGCACGGAATGATCTTAAGAGCATCATACATGAAGAAAGGAAATGATCATGAAAAAAAGCAAGGAAAATAAGAAGAGGTCAAAGTGGATGTCAGAAGAGACTCTGAAACATGCTCACAATTGTAGAGTAGTTCAGTCAAACAGAACAAATGATGAAGTCAAATTGCTGAATAGAAAATTTCAAAGGGCCTCTCAAGAAGACAAAGTAAACTATTATAATAAAATGTGATAAGACGAGGAGTTAGAAAACCAATAATGAAGAACAGGCTCAGCATATCTTAAATTGAAGAAAATAAAGAAAAAATTCAATCAGCAAGTTTCAATACTGAAAGATTCTATGGACAAAATATTGAACGATGCACAATGCATTAAAATAAGATGGAAAAATACACAATATCACGGTACCAAAAGGAGTAGTTCATATTCAATCATTTCAAGAGATGTTCCCAAAGGTAGAAGTCTAAGCAGCACTGAAGGTATTAGACAAAAATAAGGCTTTGGAAATTGATGGAATACCAATTGAAATGTTTCAACAGCTGATGAAGCACTGGGATCACTTGATTATATACGCCAAGAAATTTGAAAGACAGCTAGCTACTTGACCAAGTGACTGAACAAGATCCATATTGTCACCCATTCCAAAGAAAGGTGACCCAACTGAATGCTCAAATTACAGAACAATATCCCATACAAGTAGAATGTTGCTGAAGATGACCTAACAATGGTTGCAGCAGTACATTGTGAGGGAGCTGCCAGAGATTCAGGCCAGATTTAGAAGAGGACTTGGAACAAGGGAGATCATTGCTGGTGTCAGATGGATCTTGACTGACAGCAGAGAATAACAAAAATATGTTTATTCGTGTTTTATTGACTATTCAAAGGTATTTGACTACATGGATCCTAACAAACTATGGATAGCCTTGAGAAGAATGGAAATTCCAGAACCCTTCACCATGCTCAGAAGGAACCTAAACATGAATCAGCAGGCAGTAGTGCAAACAGAACAAGGGAATACCGCATGGATTAAAATGAGGGAAGGTGTGAGCCAGGATTATGTCCTCTCACCATATTCATTCCATATGTATGCTGAGCAAATCATTAGAGAAACTGGATTACATGATGAGGAAAGTGATCTCGAAATTGGAGGAAGGCTTCTTAACAGCTTGCAATATGCAGAGGACAGAACCTTGCACGCTGAAATAAGGAGGACTTGAAACACCTGCTGATGAAGAGCAAGGATTGTACCCTTCGTTATGGATTACAAATTAATGTAAAGAAAATATAAATCATCATAACTGAAGAATAGGCAACATCATCATTTAAAAAAACCAAAAGACTGCAATTTTCAATGATTTCATCTTGCTTGGATCCACAATCAATGATCATGGAAACTGTAATCAAGGGGTCAAATGTCATACTGAATTGAGTAAATTGGTTACACAAAACCTCTTTAAAGTGTTGATAATTAAGGATGTTACTTTGAAGACCAAGGTGCACTTGCCTCAAGCTACGGTCTTTTGAGTTAACTCATATGCATGTGACAGTTGGACACTGAATAATTTAGACCAATGAAGAAGCTATGCCTTACAATTATGATTGAAATAAATATTGACAATAGTTATTGAATATTATCAATATTAAAAATATTGCAAATAAAATGAACTTCAAAAAGAACAAATAACTCTGTCTTGAAATAAGTACAGCCTTAGAAGCAAGGATGCCAAGATTTCATCTCACATATTTTGGTCTTGCTATCAGGAGAGCCCAGGCCCCGCAGAGGATACCATACTTGATAAAGTGGAGGGGCGGCAAAAAAAGAGAAAACCCCTCAACAAGACTGAGGGACACAGTGGCTGCAATGAGGGGCTCACACAGAGCAGCAACTGTGAAGAGGGCACAGCACTGGGCAGTGTTTGTTCTGTTGTTCATAGGATTGCTGAGTCGGAACTGACTCGAGGGCACCCAACCATAACAGTAATCTTGTATGCAACATTGCCCAATTCATCTAACACTCTCCCCACTGCTCACAGGGTAGAAATTGCAAAACACTGAGGTCAATTCATAGTTTGCAGAATGAATCAGTGAATAAAAGAATGAAGATAAGGAAGAGGTCTATATTCATTTATTTTGTAAACAGACCCGGGTTCCTATCAGACTTGTATTAAATCATCTCAAGTAGCTCCGAGCTCTATCTTCAGCAAGACTCTTATGAAAGGAGTCAGTGAAAACTCACCTTGATCCCCACTCACCATGCCACGCTGAGTCCATGTCTTGAAAAAAAGTTGCCTTCTAGATAGAAGGAAGAAAGTGGTTCGAGGGAGAAATGTGACCATATACATGAGCTCTGAGTGTCATTGTTGCCATTGTCTGTTATGTGTTTAAATGAGCTGAATTCAATAGAAGCAAATATTTCTGACCCAGAATTCTGACAATATTTCTACTGATGTCTAAGGTCATCTTTCTTTTCAGATGCTGTAATCAAACTTTAATTTCTCCTTTTATTTTTAGTTGAACTCCCTATCACCTAGTGACTCAGAAAGCTCTTTTGTAAGTGTCAGATGAGACAAAGGGTTTATTATTTTCATATCAATTCCCAGTCTGGTTCTGCTTCCTCTCCATGAGTGGAGGCTCCAACGCTGCTGGTCTCCTCCCTACTCCTGCACTGCACTACACTAAGGAAAGACGCTGAATAGTCAAACAACCCATATAGTCCCAGAGGGCCAGATGGTCCAAAATGTTTTTCCAATAGCCCAGGTCATATCCTTTATGTGAGGGTCCATTTGATGTGTCAATTTGGATAGGCTATGATGTCCACTTGTTTTGTCAAATACCAGTCCAGCTATGAAGGTATTTTAAAACTATGATTGATATTTAAATATCATTTGACATTAAGTAAAGGAGATGATCCTTTGTAATATGGATGGACCTCATCCCATCATTTAAAGGCCATAAGATCAAAACGCATTGAGGTTTCCAAGAAAGAAGGAATTATGTATCAAGACTGTATATAGAAAGCTTGTCAGAGTCTTCAGCCTACCTGGGAACTACCAATTTTGTACTTAAAGGCATTGGCGTTTCTAGCCTGTCACTTGGTCTCTGAGTTTGCCAAGCTCCACAATTGCTTTAGTCAGTTCCCTAAAATGAATCCATCTCTGTTGGTTGTTTCTCTGGAGAACCCTGAATAATACATAATGTACCCCAAAAATTCCTCTACTTCTTGTTGACCACACTGTTCTACCTACTGTAGAAACTATATGAAAGTGAGTGTGATCTGATAAGTAGTGAAGAATACATTTTTCAAAATTATACCTTTTCCGTCATCTGTCAAATGAGCCTGTTGGCTTTGGAAGCCCTGTACATCTGTCACAGCCCTACTGGGCGCAAGCTCACCTATAGCTAAAGTCTTAGAAATCACTACACCAAACCCACTCCTTTAAAGCCAGATTTCAAATGAAAGTTCAGCTCCCTGATCTGACCATGAAGCTTATCGCATTAATAAAGAACCGATGAGTTTCTAATATGTGTAAGGAAGTTATATGCCTTTTTATATGTGAGGACACAAGGGCTCAGAAGTGCATAAATTGCTTTGTTATGGTCACAAAGCGGGTGAGGGTTAAGGACAAAATCTTCTATCCAAATTGATTACATCCGCTTCTGTACTAATTAACTGGTCATCATTAATTAACTGCTAACTTTTCTCGTAACAAAAAGGAGCACCATTTCTCATTTTAATTTGGAAGTCTACAAATAAGGTCAGACCTTAATGCTTTCTTCTAGTGTGATTCATTAATTTCCCCTGTGATTATGTTTATTTAAAGGTTTGTGAAATGAGAATCCTTGCTTCTCAGGACCAAAGAGATCAACCAATGGACAAGATCAAAAAAAGTAAGAAATGCCACATAATACATATGGCCATTCATCCGCTCTTCAGTGGACTTGGTGATCTTGGCCCTGGATTTACTTGGGGTACCTACTCACTCTCAAATGCTACAAGCAAAAGAGGGGGTAGTGCTTGGGCTGTAGTTCTGGGAAGAATGAGTAGGTCCACGAGTCTGAAAGCTACCTGGATTCAGGTGTACATTCTGAATGACACCGGCCTTGGTTATTTCCAGTTTCTTGGAGGGTAGGGATTGACTAGTTGCTATAGTAATCACAGTCAGATTAATAAGAATTGCGAAACTCAGTAAAACATTATTCCTTAGTTATTGTGTTTAAGGAAAATGTCAGGAATTGTATTCAATAGTGCATTTAAATTTTTTTGATAGGCACAAATGTATCCATTACTGAAAAATACCATGAATTCTTTATGATTGGTAGTTTACAAGGAAATTTCATGTGCATCTGTTCTTTTGTCAACTCTGTCAGATAAACAGGAAAGTGTTACTATTGCAACTATTTTGGTAGAGAATTGTACAGGCAGCTGGATCAGGTGACTTTTCACCACATGTGAAAATGAACTGAAGATG
>NW_022111320.1:23510950-23512399 GCF_000313985.2 Echinops telfairi
GTGCCATTCTCACAATCGTTGTTATGTTTGAGCCTATCCTGGCAGGTGCTGTGTCAATCTATCTCGTCAAGGGTCTTCCTCTTTTCCCTGCCTGCTACATAACCGAGCATGAAATCCTTTCCCAGGTCTCTCCGGATAGCATGTCCAAAGGGCATGAGATGAAGTCTTGTTGTCTTTGCTTCTAAGGAGCATGCTGGCGGTAGTTTTTCCAAGACAGATGTGTTTGTTCTTTTGGCAGTCCATAGTATTTTCAGTATCAATTGCCAGAATCAGAGTTCAAGAGCACAGATTCTGTTTCAGCCTTCCTAATGTAAAGTCCAACTTTTACTGCTTATGAGCTGACTGAAACTATCATGGCTTTGGTGAAGGGCACCTTCGTTCTCAAAGCAGCATCCCTGCTTTTCAATACATTAAAGAGGTCTGTGCAGCAGATTGTGCAGCCTCCTCTTACACATTAATGTGAATGCTTTGTGCATTCATTGTGTTGGCTTTTTCAAAATAAACGAGTATTTTGCCAAAAGTGAAGTGAAAAGAAAGAGAAGTGAAGTCAAACTGAAATCTGATTTCAACCATAGATGAGGACTTATCTTACAAAGGACTTCTCCTCTGTAGCTTCAGAAGGTAGTACAATACAGTAGAGTTGTCAAGGTGTGCAAGAGATGGGGTTGCATTTGTGTATGCACTTAAATGCCCTTAAATTATTTACTAATGTTCTCTGTCTTAACTAAATGCATATAGGGCCTGGCACCTCAATTTTTTCATATTTTAAATTCATGCCGAGAGATTCTGTATTATTTAATATATGTGTGTGTGTATAATAGTGATATATATTTTAATACATATAGTGAATGCATATATATTGACCTTTCCAAAATTATGCATTGTGTTAGTCTGGGCTGACTAGAGAAACAAATCCAGAGACACTCATGTATATGTAAGAGAGAGCTTTATATCAAGGAGCAATTGTATCTTGAGAAAGCATCCATGCCCAGTCCAGATCAAGTCTATAAGTAAGATATTAGCCCATAAGTCCAATAGTAGTCCATACATCTCTCTTCAGACTCATGCAGCCACATGCAATGATGCAGAATGCAGGGAGAGCACAGGTCAGTGGGTGAGAAGTGGCAGTGGATCCAGTAGTGGTGGAAGCACCACAGGGCCAGTGCAGGTCTCCACTGCCTGGCTCACATGGCTCGCTGGGGTCACAGCATGACCGTTAATGGCTTCTCATCAGGAAGGTAAAACAGAAGAGAAAGTGAGGAAATTCCCAGAATCCTCATGAGATGGCCATGCCCAGAAGGAGGCATCATCAGGCTGTGACCTGATTGACAGGCTAGACTCCACCCCTACATTTATTTATCAAGTTGACATAAAAATATGTAACTACAACATGATCCAACCAGCCTAGGAACAACAGAAAGCAGGAATTAAATTGTTTCAATGTGCTTA
>NW_022111320.1:23513406-23516251 GCF_000313985.2 Echinops telfairi
TTTGAGGGCCTCCCCTGGGAAGTGCACAGTGAGGTGTTCATAAACAGCTCTGTGTGTCAGGAATTACAGACTTGCAGTTAATATTTTCTGAGCCTCTCATGGCATGCATGCTTGTACTACGACCAATAATATTGTCCATGAGCAAAACAAGTCTTAAAGAATTTTGTTCTGAGTCACGTGCGGATAAAGGAATCTTGTGCATGATTGTTTCTGTAATCTTACAGAATCAGAGTGATAATAGATGTTCTATGCTATCACAATGCCACTCCATTGATTCCGCCTTCTAGCAACTCTATACAGGACTTCCCAAACTGTAAGTATTCAGGAAGGCAAGATAATGTCATTTTTCCTGAGGAACAGCGGTTGGACTGCCCTGTCAGGATTATAGCGAGCCAGCCAAGGCTCACGCAGCAGCACTGCCAGGGGCCCAACTCACTCACTTCTAAGGAGTGAAGTCCTACTCTCAGTGACCCCCTGGAACTACCCTATCCCCTTAGGGTTTCCAAGACTTTATTTTTATTTTTCCTGGTTTTTCCCCCAAAACCATTTTATTGGGACTAATACATAAACTATATTTTTTCAAAGTTCAATCACATCAAGTAGTATTGTACAATTGCTACCACAAGGAGTTTCAAAACCTTCTCTTCCTTCTTGAACTCCTTGACATCAGTCTACTTTGCTCCCCGCACTCCCCCCACAACACCCCATGTACTGTACCCCCAGGAACCATTATTTTACTTGCTGTTTCAATAGGTTCATCAATCCTGGGTTTCATATACAGAAAAACCTTTAACAAAAATTCAAGAGGGTTTCCCCCAATGAAAACACACATCTGAAATAAACCCCTGTATCAAAAATTAGAGTAAAAAACTCAGAAATTGTTGAAAACCAGATCAGGTCATTGACAGCCTCATCATTTCCCTGTGGAGGAGCTGTGGGTTCAAACCATTGATCTTTTGGTTAGCAGCACAGTGTGTAATCTTTTATGCCACCAGAGCTCCTCATAGGGCCTGGTGTTTATATTTCTCTCCAACTGCTCACAACCAAGACTGCCTCATTTTGTTTGCACTTAAACACACTAGCATTCTCCCAGTTTCCCAAATCGTCTGTCCTGCATCATCCCATAAAATTTCATTTGTTATTTCATTTCCCTGAAATGTTCTCTACCTCAGGCACACCTCTTCCTCCATCAAATATCAGGTCATCAGCAGTTTCTCTAAAAGTCTACTCAATAGAACTGAATTCAGACACTTTTTAGGTAAAATAAACACTCAGGAAGTGCCTAAAACTATAGGAAATGTTGTTACTAATGTCTCTTAGCTACTGTTTGCTCCCCTTTAAATAAGATAAAGTACTTTGTAAAGCCATTCAGAAGAATAAAGGAGATGTGTGCAGAGAGTTCAGCATTGAACACTGAGAGAGTATACATTGAGTACAGGTTGGGTGCAAACTAGCAATGTTTTGTCTAGTACATGAATGCTTAATCATTTGTCCCCTTCTAGGCTTCTATATGTAACACACGAAGCCTAAAATCTTTATTATCTGGCCCTCTGAAAAATTATGCCATATAATCTTCTAATCCAGTCTCCCAAGCAGCCTGGCTGGTGCCTGTGAACGATGAGTCAGCACCCTTCTCCATGCGTCTTCAAGCCCACTTTGATGGAGGGGACCTCACCTCAGCTGGGGTCAAGATGAGGGAGAGGGAGAAGACCATTCAGTTGCTGCCTAACAACATTATGCTACCATCACCCCAAATTAACTGCCTTCCCTGCAAGAATCACAAGAGAACCTCATTGGAAATGCAAATCAAGATGCAGGGAGCAGAGCATGCAGGTCTTAGAGAAGGGATTGCACTTCTGCTGGTGGGGAAAGTGGGTGAACCAGCTTGCCATGGGGAAGAAACCCTTAACAATATGCACAGAATGCTTACCCTGGATATTTACAGAACCAAAGGGGAGACTTTTCCCAGTACTGTGTTTTAATTGGACACATTGGTTGTAGTTGTGTGCAACCCTTGCTGGCCCAGGCCTTGCGCTATAGACTATTAGAACTTTAGACTCTGTCTTTTCTAGGTATGTAACATCGTTCATAGGCCATACCAGAAGGTTCAATACAGAAAACTCACTAAGCAAACTGAGCTTTACCTTAAACTCCCCTGTCATAGATTTAATGAACTGACATACTCTTGTGGACTTATGGCTAAATTGTCCTAGTGACTGCTATCCCAAGGTTACTGATTTGATGGTCATGAAACTTTAGTTCAGATCTCTTGCTTTGAAATGTTCAATGAATGGTCGACCAGGACTGCTATTTATTTTCTACTTTAATGCCCTCTTATGACATGAATTAGTCTGGTAGGCAGGGTTCTGCCTCTGTGGATGAGTGTTATTGAATGTTTTGTCTTATCACTAACCCTCATTGTTCATGTAATAGTGTCCAGTTTATTTAAGGCTTAATCTGTACATGTCAGCAATCTGTATATTTTGATCTGAAAAGCCAGCCTCTACATACATACGTTATATACTTATGTCTCAGCCAAGTTTTTCAGCACATTTTAATGCAGTTTTTGTGGAAAAATTAGGTGCCTCAGCTGACATTCAGGTTGGCTTATACTCCTGTATATACGGTAACACCCCTTTCTCAGTGGTCTAAATTTTATACCATTGGCTAAATTAATGACACTATCAATAGAATCACCTTATCCTCCACAGGGATGATTTATAATGTCCTTTATCATAAAATTATAATGATGTCTCTATAGTGAACCAGAGACATATACAAACCATAGATATATGAATGGACTTGGGGCTCATACTTCATCCCAGCCCCAATCTAAGTATAATTA
>NW_022111320.1:23517112-23523226 GCF_000313985.2 Echinops telfairi
AAAATTCTAAACATGTAAGGTCATTTTTTAAAAAGGCAGTAGGATTTTTATTGCATAGCCCTTATCCAAATTCTTTTAAAATACCATTCATGATAAGGTAAAGGTTTTTAATTAATTGCAAGTAGTGGAAATGGAAATCTAGGGGATATTTACAAAATTTTACTAAGTAAATCCTTTCTGTACTCCTAAATGGAAGTCTGGAACTGCTGAAATCACATTTCTGTGATTTCACAGAAATCACTTAAGAAGCAGTAACTTGCAAAATCCATATCCACATTTTTCTCCATGCAAAAATCAGGACAACAGTCTTTACTCATCACTTCTTTGGGACTGGAAAGCAGTGCGTTGTCATGGGAACCTCAAACAGACTTTGGGATCAGACCAACAGGGTTCACTTACTAGCTCTGCTACTTGCTTGTTGTTCAGACTCTCTGAGTCTATTTCCTCATCTACTTATAAATCCCACCCCTTTCTGAGCTTAAATTTAAATCCTCCATAGAACTTAATTGTGGCAGCTTCTATGTAGCCATAATTAATGAAGAACCAGTTTGAAGTAGCACATGTTGAGCATATGGGCATTCCAGAGACATATCAACATCATTAGCAGGACAAATGAGATGTCACACAGTGTGTGCATAGCAGTTTTCAGATCAAACCCAAATGAAAATTAATATTCCTCCCTTTGGTACAATATGGACCAAATATTATACAATCTGCCCTAATAGCAACATTATAGGTAAACTTAACATATACTATAGATTGGGGAGAGGAAATAAGTGAGTATTTCTTTGTACATTTCAGATACAAGGACATCCCAGTTGTGCCTGGGTTAATATGGGGGACAATGATTTGGGGTAAGTAATTTTATCAATGTGCCCAATTCTTCTGATGATGATGAGAATTGGTTTTGGATGTACAGTCAAGAGATTTAAAGTGAAGAGACTCGTTTTAAAATTTGTCACATGCTGAATACATAGCCAAATGAGGGTTTCAATAGAGTTTTTAATGTCCTTACGTGGAGATTAAACACTTTCCTGAGAATGGCTTCTTCTGCATCTTCTTTTAGAATGCTCCTATCCTGAGCTCACGGGTCCTAATGGAAAGGAAACTAGCATTATTTATAGCTGCCTGCTTGCTAAGCATACCTCTATTTCTCTATCATTTATCCCTCATTGTGTCCAGATTTTATAGATGCCGAACCTGAGGTTCATCAATTTAAGTACCTGGATGAAGGCCATAGGAAAACAGGAAACTTCCCCTGATAAGAATACCTTTAAAAGCCTGACCTAATGATGCAAATGGTTAAGTGTGATTCGC
The DNA here is from genome assembly GCF_000313985.2 of Echinops telfairi. Taxonomy (NCBI): domain Eukaryota; kingdom Metazoa; phylum Chordata; class Mammalia; order Afrosoricida; family Tenrecidae; genus Echinops; species Echinops telfairi. The sequence continues at coordinate 23,518,430 of NW_022111320.1, forward strand.
GCTCACCCAGGGCTAACTTGGAGGAACGCTCTAGCAATCGACTTCTTGAAAATCCTATGGGATAAGTCCACTCTGCAACCCTTGGGGTTCCCAGAAGTAAACCCAGTGGCAATTGGTTTGCTTTTGCATTTTTGTTGGTTTGTATATTTTGTTCCAAAAAGCAACTAAAAATAGAGTAGGTCCTCCAATAGGAATAAGTGTGTGACATGGAGTGGTAGTGGTGACTAAGAATCCTTACATATTGTTATTGTTAGGTATCATTAAATCGGTTCTGACCCTCAGTGACCCCTAGGTACAAGAGAATGAACTGTGCCCCATCTTGTGCCAACCTCACAAATGCTGTTATGTCTGAGCCCATTGTTGTAGAGACTGTATCAATCCATCTTGTCCAGGATCTTCCTCTTTTTCACGGCCTCTCTATTTGACCACGTATGACGTCCTTTCCAAGAGACTGGCCTCTCTTGGTAATATGTCCAAAGCACATGAGACGAAGTCATACCATCTTTACTTCTAATGATAATTCTAACTATATTTCAGACAGACAGACTTGTTTGTTATTTTGGCAATCCAGGGTATTTTGTGTATGCTTTTCCAGCAACATAGTTCAAGTACATTAGTTCAAATGCATCGATTCGTCTTTGGCCTGCTTCATTCACTGTCAAACGTTCACGTGCACGTGAGGTGATAATCATATTTTGGTTTGGCTCAAATACACCTTAGTCCTCAAAGTAGTCGCCCAGCTTTCCACACAGGTTTTCTCAATGCAGTTCTTCATTTGATCTCTTGACTGCTGCTTCCATGAGCGTTGTGAATCCAAGTGTGGTCCTTATATAATCTGTTGTCAACTTGAGAGGATTATGAGTGAAGGGGTGGAGTCTAGCCTGTCAATCAGGTCGTAGCCTGATGACCTCATTTGGAGGTGCCAAGAAGATAAATAGCTTGCTGGAGGCAGACCGCAGGCTCACTCCCTGCAACACATCCCTTTGGAGAAGACACAGGGAAAGAAGCTGATGGAGCCAAACCTCTGAAGCCGGAGGAGCCATGCGGAGACTCCTGCCAACATGGAGATGTTTACAGCGCCACTGGATCCACAAGACCTTCCATCCACTGGCCTGTGATCTTCCTGCATTTGGCATCATTGCATGTGTTTTGTGAGTCTGAAGAGGACTTCATAGATTGGTATCTATGAGCTAATATCAGTCCAGGTGGACTTGATCTGGACTGTGCTGGGATGTTTCCTCAATATTCAACCACTCTTGTACTCTAGTCCACCTGGATTAACACACCAAGTAAGATGAAATCCTTGACAATTTCAGATTTTTATCCATTTATCATGATGTTACCTACTGGTCCAGTTGTGAGAATTTTGGTGTTCTTCATATTAAGTTGTAATCTGTATTGAAGGTTACAGTCCTCAATCTTCATCAGCAAATACCTCAAGTCCTCCTCAGTTTCAGCAAGCAAGGCTGTGTCATCTGAATATCACATATTCTTCTTCACGTAATCCAGATTCTCTGATGATTTTCCCAGCATGCAGATTGAATAAGCATGGTGAGAAGACACAAACTTGACCTGCTCCCTTCTTAATTTTAAACTGTGCGTTATTCCCTTGGTCTGTTTGCATAGCTGTTTTGTTCCATGTACAAGTTCTGCAGGAGTACAATGAAGTATTTTGGAATTCCTGTTCTTCTCAAGGCTAATCATAGTTTACTTTGATCCAAACAGTCAAATACCTTTGCATGCCCAATAAAATACAAGTAAACATCCTTCTAGAATTCTCTGCTTTCAGACAAGATTCATTTGACATCAGCAGTGATATCCCTTGTTTGATATCCCTTCTGAATCTGGCCTGAACCTCTGGCAGCTCCCTGTCAGTGTACTGCTAAAACCAATTTTGGATGATTTTTAGCAAAATTATACTTGCATGTGATATTAATGATATTGTTCTATAATTTGAGCATCCAGTTGTGTCACCTTTCTTTGTAATGGAAACAAACATGGGTCTCTTTCAGTCAGTCGGAGGAGTAACTCTGTTCAATATCTTCCAGAGACGAGTGAGCCCATCAGCTGGCTAAAACATTTCACTTGGTATTCCACCAATTCCTGGAACCTTATTTTGGGCTAATTCCTTCAGTGCAGCTTAGACTTCTTCCTTCACAACCATTGTTTTTGATTATATGCTACCTCTTGAAAGTTTGGGTGTGGACTAGTTCTTTTGGGTACAGTGATTCTGTGTATTCTTTACATCTTTATTTGATTCTTCGTGTGTCATGGAATATTTTGCCCATAGAATCTTTCAATATTGCAATTTGAGGCTTGAACTTTTTCCTGCGTTCTTTCAGTTAAAGATATGCTGAGCATGGTCTTCCTTTTTAGTTTTCTGACTCTAGGTTTTTAATTTCATTATAATTAATCTCGAGTTGCCCTTTGAAATTTTCTGTGCAGCTTTTTCACTTCCTCACTTCTTCCATTGTTTTAGCTACTCTGTGATTAAGAGCAAGTTCAGAGTCTCTTCAGCCATCCGTTTTGAGCTTTTTAATATTTTTAATGACCTTTTTCTTTTGGCAGGTCTTTGTGTTCTTGATGTCCTCCCATAGCTCATCGGGTCTTCTGTTATTAATGTTAAATGTGTCAAATCTTTTCTTGAGATGTTTTAAAGATTCAGATGGGATATAATCAAGGTAGTATTTGAACTCTCACCGACTTCTTTCAATTTTCTTATCACCCATTCACTGCCATCAAGTTGATGCCAACCCTAGAGACCCTATGGGAGAGGGTAGACCTGCCCCGTGGGGTTCTGATATTACAACTCTTTATGAAATTAGAAAGTCCTATCTTTCTCCCCTGAAACACCGGTTGTCTCATTTTATCTCCTTTTCTGTTGAAGAACCTGTGTTTCACCCATGTCTCAAAAGTTGTGTTTTTTGTTGTTTTTGCTGTTGTTGTTTTGGTTTGGTTTTGTTTTGGGGGTGCGGGGGCAGTGAAACAGACTGGCGAGTAGGAGACACCAGCAGAGAAGAAGCAAGAGGAAAACATCTGCAATTCAGATAAAATGAGCACGGAAAGTTGGAAGAAGCATTGAACCTTGTGGCACCTTTTAAAACAGCAGTGAAACCAGAAAGGAGACAAAAAACAATGTCTTTTATTTCTTTATGTGGAAACCCCTCCACATATTTGGGGGGCCAAGAACACTAGGACATGATTTTGTGAAGTCAGACACTAGTATATGGAAATGTCTTCCAATTATCAGATAAATAAGCTTATCATCAGATCATTTACTTCTACCTAATTGCAAGTTAAAATTATAAAAGTACTCCTCTCATGAATAATATACGTGGAAATGCAGCATAAATATTTATAAATCCATTCTTTAGTGAAGGAACTTGTGTAAAACATAATTATCAAACTATGTTGTGAACTTATAGCACTACCTCAAACAGTAGGTGCTTCAATGTTGTGTTTTATGCACCATAGGTATCCAACTGTACTTTGGAACATCTGATGCATTGAACAAACTCTGAGATTCCCAGACATAAAGGCACATGGAAAGTTTTAATGCAGCAAGCCACCTGAGGAAAGAGGGTCCCAGGGGGAAGTCCTCTGCTCATTTTTATCAGCAAGTCAATAGATACAGTAGAAGTCATTTAATTACAGAAGTATGAATCTCAATATCATAAAGCAACAATTTTAATGTATTTATTTATAATGACACATTAATTTCACAATAGCTGCATATCACTACAGCTTTTTTTTAATGTTTACATATTTAATACATATTTAATATGTATTTAGATTTAAATGTTTGTCTATATAGGTAGCTATACCTATTTAAATGTTTGTCTATATAGGTAGCTATCTGATAGCAGATACATATAAATATGAAATGGTGGTTAATTAATAAAGTCTTTTAAATGGTATTTTAAGGTATATGGTTTATTTGTTAATAAGCCTTATTAATAAACTGTTTTCAAACTAAAAGAAACATTATTTGATGGTTACCAGGGATGGGAGGAATAGAAAGGGGAAGTCACTGGCTAGAGGGTAGACCAGCTATAACCTGGGAAGAGGACAGCCATATACAATAAGAAGGGATTTTTCAAAATATGATGGACCTAGGGGAACCTCTGGGAGGTAAACACTGCTATATCCACAATCCTGCAGTCATGTTGGTCGAGGAGTGGAGGTATGGATAGGCATGCAGGCTGAACAGTTTAGAAGAATGGTCAAATACCCATGAATACATCTAGCTTTAACAGAGACACTTGTATACCGTACTTGCCTTTGCAGCAAGTAGATCCATGACTGTGGTAGAACATACAAGAGGCAATGTGATGATATCTTCTTAGGCATAACCAAATATCTTGAAAATGGACCCCTGGGGGATCAGGACTTTGAGGGACACCAAAGGCAACTGTGACATGGTTCACAAGGGCAGTGTTCCATGTCCTGCTTTGAGAAGCAGTGACTGGGGCCTTAAATTCTTTTGAGCAGTCATATAAGTTGTAACTCTCGGTCTCTCCCAGACTGGAGTAAAGAAGAGTGATGAGAATTGAAGACCCATGACAACCATTAGTCCAATGAATTAGTGTACGATGCGAACATCAGGCTCCACAATACTGAGGCCAGAAGTAGATGGTGCCCACCTACCAATGCCAGCTGCTCCGAAAGGGATCAAATTAGAAGGTGCTAAATAAAACAGAAGAAGAATGCAGAAAAACTCAAAATATAAGAGACCAAGTTTACTGATCAGATCAACACTGGCGGAACTCCCAAGACCATGGAACTGAACTCACCTCA